>NW_009200409.1:0-229 GCF_000690835.1 Fulmarus glacialis
GTGCAAGAAACCGGCCCGAGGAGCAGGAGGAGCTGGAAGGGAAAGGCAAGGCACCCCACGGGATGGCTCAGGAGCGGCGCCAGCAGCGAGCGTGGCTCTTACCTCCTCTTGAGCTGACTTTCCAAAATAACTTTATCCAGAGGATAAAAATTTGGAAAAAAAGAGGAAAAGCCACAGCAGCTTCAGCCCAGGCTCTGCAGAGGTCGAGGAGCGACATGGCGGCTGCTTT
>NW_009200409.1:303-735 GCF_000690835.1 Fulmarus glacialis
CTGAGCCCTGAGCTCACCTTTGCATGAGCCCAGTGGAAGCTCAAGATGTTGTAGCCCAAGTCCAGCCTAAAAGTGAGATTATGACCAAAGATAAGCAAAGCCAGGAGAGGAGGCACTTCGGGAGGTGGCAGAGATGTGCTGCTCCCACACCTTGGGCAGACTCAGCATTAATTACTCTGCCAAGGTATTTTTCTCCCTTACCCCCTCTGGGTTTGAGTTGCATTATCTGATTATCTGCCTTTGGTTCCTTCTTTTTTTTAACAACAATATCAAAATGGGCACCCACACCCCGATTGAGATATATTCATGTCACTAAATTCCTGCTTCTCCACTATAATCTTATGAGGTGGAGTTTGTTTCATTGCCGAAGAACACGACTGTATTTTGATTAGCGGCTTGAGTCATTTGTGGGGAAGGGCTGACGCGGAGGAG
>NW_009200409.1:808-1181 GCF_000690835.1 Fulmarus glacialis
AGTTATTCTGAAATATGTGCCCACTGGGGTGACCCGTTTTCCCAAAGAAAACGATATCCACCAGGCCAGCAAACGCCACCGGCTCTGCTCATCCAGCGTGACACGGGATGAGCGTCTCTATCGACGGGGATGGTGGAGACGCATCCAGAGGGGAATGAACTCCCCTCGCAGCAGGGAAATCCCTCCCACTCACTTAACACTTTTTGTTTAGTTTCTTAAATAAGGCCATGGATCCGCGCCAGAGCAGCCTCATGGAAGCGGCGGGGAGAGGGAGCTTCCCGGGGGAACCTCTCCGTGCCCAGAGACGCACCGCAATCCACACACGGAGCAGCTCCAGCGGCCACGCCTGGCCCTCTCCATCCCTCGGCCATGG
>NW_009200410.1:0-21648 GCF_000690835.1 Fulmarus glacialis
TCAATGATCTGGATGAGGGGATCAAGTTCATTCTCAATAAGTTTGCAGATGACACCAAGTTGGGTGGGAGTGTTGATCTGCTCGAGGGTAGGCAGACTCTACAGAGGGATCTGGCCAGGCTGGATTGTTGGGCCAGTTGTATGAGGTTCAACAAGGCAAAGTGCCAGGTCCTGCACTTGGATCACAACAATCCCATGCAACACAGGCTTGGGGAAGAGTGGCTGGAAAGCTGCCCAGAGGAAAAGGACTTGGGGGTGCTGATTGACAGCCGGCTGAACATGAGCTGGCAGTGTGCCCAGGTGGCCAAGAAGGCCAATGGCATTCTGGCCTGTATCAGAACTAGTGTGGCCAGCAGGAGTAGGGAGGTGATTGTGCCCCTATACTCGGCACTGATGAGGCCACCCCTTGAATACTGTGTTCAGCTTTGGGCCCCTCTTACAAGAAAGACATTGAGGTGCTGGAGCGTGTCCAAAGAAGGGCAACAAAGCTGGTGAAAGGTCTAGAGAACAAGTCTTATAAGGAGCGGCTGAGGGAGCTGGGGTTGTTTAGCCTGGAGAAAAAGGGGCTGAGGGGAAACCTTATCGCTCTCTACAACTACCTGAAAGGAGGCTGTAGCGAGGTGGGGGTTGGTCTCTTCTGCCAAGTAACAAGTGGTAGGACGAGAGGAAATGGCCTCAAGTTGCACCAGGGGAGGTTTAGATTGGATATTAGGAAAACTTTCTTCACTGAAAGGGTTGTCAAGCGTTGGAATAGGCTGCCCAGGGAAGTGGTTGAGTTACCATCCCTGGAGGTATTTAAAAGACAGGTAGATGTGGCGCTTAGGGATATGGTTTAGTGGTGGAATTGGCAGTGTTAGGTTTACGGTTGGACTTGATGATCTTAAAGGTCTTTTCCAACCTAAATGATTCTATGACTAAACTGTCCAAGCCCAGTACCCCTTCCCTTTTGATTGGGATGATAAATCAGTTGCACAGAAGCATGTGGAGGAAGCTGGACATACTTTTGGCAGTTGGTTGTGAAGCAGGGAATAGATTCCCACATCTTTGTCAGACCAGTTACCAAATTATTCACCTCTGGTATGCAGTCCCATTTGTTTGCAGGCATCATCGTCATACTAAAGGGCACCACTTTGTCTTCTTGGTGACTGCCCAGTGAAAACCTGTTGCAGATGCCATCCTCCTATTGGGAAAATTTATTAAATACCAATCCAAAAAGTGAAGTCTTAGAATGCACATTATAGATGCAGAGAAACCTAAAAGGAAAATGACTCATAGGGAAATGTTCTCAGCACTCCTTGAGGCAGGTACACCTAAAAAGGAAGCTGACGGAAAGCCAATCCCCTACTGTTGAGACCTATATAAGCAGTTGAAAAGTAAGCCATTAAAAGTTGTATAGTATTGATCTAATAACACCTTTGACTCCCCTTGCTAGTCAGGGGGAGGAGGTGCAAGAAACCACCCAGTCTAACATGTCTCTGGACCTAATCTCCATTGTGCTTTGAAAACAATATCCAAATCAACATCAGGATTGATTAGGCGTGGAAAACCTCCATGTGTGCCAGGTGGCTGGAGGGAGACAGGAGGATCATCGATCATAAATCCCACTAGTTATCTATTAGAATGGGGAAAAAAAATGGCAACGGATCTTTCTTACATACGGGGGCTGAGGCAGCTGAGATTCACAGGGATCCTTCCTATTACCCACACAGTCACCTTATAGCTATACATTCATTTGGTGGTTCTGAAGAGCCATCCCATGAAGCCTGCCTCATCCTACAGCTGTGAAAATATCCAACATTTATTGCCCAAGTAAACGTGACTCAAGTTCGCAGATAAATAATAGAGGATAATGTTTTGATGGGTAAAGCCTTCTTTACCCCAGGTGGAAAATATTCTTTAGGAATTCAGGCTATTTTGGTGGGTTAAGTACATTACTTGCACCAGTTGTTTTACTGCCACCTCCAAACCCAGTAGCTTCGAAACAGTATCAGTTACCCAGGCAGGAATGTGAAATCACTCAGATATAGTTAAACTATTGTCAGAGATGGGTATTATCTGGCATACCACTCTCCCTTTAATAGTCCTATTTGGCCCATAAAGAAGCCAGATGGTTCCCAGTGCATGATGGTAGATTACCAGCTAATAAATAAAGCAGCCTCTCCCACGGCTGCAATTGTCCTGAACTTTGTGGCAATATTCGAATGCATCGAGACAGAAGTTGGAACATGGCATGCTGTGACTGATATGGCTCATGCTTTCTTTAGCATGTCCATTATTGCAGAATCCCAGGAACAATTTGCCTTTTCTTGGGAAGGACTACAATATACTTTCACTGTCCTGCCTCAGGGGTATTTGCATAGCCCTACTATCTGCCACAGGCTAGTGGCACAACATCTGGAGGACAATAACATCTCTCTAGCTTGTAAATTTTTCCATTACATGGATGTTACTGTCATTATTCGGCCCACTGAGCAGGAATTGGGAGAAACTCTTAACAATATTGTAGACATCATGTAAAAACACAGATGGGAGATCAATCCAAAAAAGGTTCAAGGGCCCACTACAGAAAGTATGGCAGGGACTCGGTCACATGATGCCTGAAGTGGCCAAACAAACTATCTTGCATATGGCTGAACTCCCAAAATAAAACTGAGGTCCAGAACTTTGTTGGAATCCTGGATTATTGGAGACAATTCCTCCCCCATCTCACACAGATCTTGTGGCCATTGTATCATATATGCAGAAAAAAAGCCCACTTCGAATTGGGGAAAAAGAAAAAAAAAACAACTTTTGTACAAGCTAGACAAGCTGCCTCACGTGTGGCTTTAGGCCCAGATCGGCTCATAAACCTTTTGAATTGTAAGCTCTAGTATCTGATACTAGGCCCACTGGAGCCTTTGGCAATGAGAGAGAGAGGATCCCTCTTGGTTCGAGTCTCAACACCTCTCTACACTGACTCAGAATTACACCCCTTTTGAAATATTACTTTTAGCTGCATATTTGAAACTGATAGAAGCTGAATGGATGACACAAGCTTGAAGGCATTGCTCTTATTGTCAGATTATCTGTCCTGCAATGGTGTCCAATGACACCAACTATAAGGTTGGGAAAATGCATGATAGTGTAAAGTGGAAATGATACATCTCTATACATGCTAAGCCAGATGTACTGGTTTTGGTTGGGATATAGAATTAATTGTCTTCATAGTAGCTTGTATGGTGCTATGTTTTGACATAGCTATGTCAGCTGAGATGATGGCTTTTTGGGGAGAACATTGAAGAAAGGGCAAAATGATGCACAGGCATTGAGGAGTGAAGAAAAAAAAGTGGAAGGAACAACTCTGAGAATACCAAGGTGAGAGAACTAGGAGCGGAAGGTGCTTCAGGTGCCAGAGCAGGGATTCCCCTTCAGTTGCTGGAAGAGACCACAGTGGAGCAGATATTTCGCTGCAGCCTGTGGAGAGAACCACGGTGGAGCAGATATCCACAACGCATTCTGTGGAAAGGACCATGCCAGAGCAGGCGAATATACCCAGAAGGAATGGTGGACCATGGAGGACCCCACACAGGAGTATTTTTTTCCTGAAGGACTGCAGCCCATGGAAAGGACCCACACTGGAACAGGGAAAAAGCATGAGGAGGAAAGAGCAACAGAGAGGAGCTGTTATGGACTGACTGCAAGCCGCCATTCGCCATTCCCCCCTGCACCTCTCAGGGTAAGGTGGAGGTAGACGAATGGGGAATGAAGGAGTGAAGTTGAGCTCGGGAAAAGGCAGGAGTAGGGGGAAGATATTTTAGATTTTGTCTTTGTTTTTCAGCATCCAAATCTATTTTAATTGGCAATAATTTAAACTAATCTTCCCCAAGTCAAGTCTGTGTTGCCTGTGACAGTAATTGGTAACTGATCTCCTGTCTTTACCTTGAGCTTTTTCATCTTATTTTCTTCCCCTGTGCTGTTGAGGAGGGGGAGTGAGAGATTGACTGGGTGGGCAGCTGGAAGCTGCCAAGGTCAACACATCACAAATGTATATTCAGTCATAACTATATGCATAGTGCATTGTCTTCTCCACCTGAAATATATGTACCCATTTGGGAACTATAACTTTATGAAGATAAGGGTACTGGAATGCATTGTCCAAGGGACTATTCAAAGCTAAGTCCACATTGCAAATGTGACTCCTATCAGTGACTGATGAATCTGTATTGTGAGCAAGACCCTGTAATAGTACTAGTGAACTTAGAGACGGTGAACCTCACCATGGATAGGAACTCCGCACAGTGTGCCATGATGCATGAGGAAGGGCTTGTCTGACGCTGCAACAACCATGGTTCCCAGCATCAGAAGGGACATAAGATTACTTTAACCTTTTCTATAATTTCCATCCTTTACTCAATAAATTAGTTAACCAGCTTTGAGTGTCAGTGCATAACAACTGTACTATTCTATAATGCTGTAAATGTATATGACATATATTAATACAGCCTTAAAACTAGGAAAACTTAAGATGCTGAAAAGTCCAGGCTATTGGGTTACTCCTCTAATGGACTTCCTGGTAGCATTGAGACAGCATCAAAACTTATGTTTTGTGTTAAAGTCGACTATGGTGATTTGTCATATTATTTTTGACATGGTAAGGACTGTGTCTACTTCTGTATTTCATCACAAATTCATAGCATTTAATGTCGATTATTTAAAAAACTTAGGGCATTTTTGTTAAATAAGTGCTTCATAAACAAACATAATTTTTATGTCATGCCGTGGGAATTTTAATTCTTTTTTTTACAATCCTTTGCCCTATCCCCAATATTTTAATAAAAGCTGAGATCTTTATTTTTCTTTTATGCATAGAAACATTTGTGATTGATGTCTCATGGTGAATGGAGAATTTTTTTACTTATTGTCTAGAAGGAAGCTTGAGAATTTCTCAGATGAACTCTCTGTTCTTCAGGTTGATGTGGCAAAACTGAAATGTTCTTTCTAGTTGGTAAATGGATGGATTGCCTGGAGATGTACTGCAGGCTACAGCAATAAAAATCCTTTATGCATTATTTATGGCCATTTGTTTGCTGGCAACATTTCGAATCTGCCATTACCAGAGCTCCTGATTTAGATAACCTGAAATGCTTAGACCTCCATGTCAGTGCCTTGAGGTGAGGTGGTCCCTGAAAGAAGAGACAGTAAAGTGAGTGAAATGCAAGACATTTTAAAAGCAAGAAAAACAAGGACATCATTATGAAATAATGGAGTAAACATACTAAAATGGGTATTAAATTAAATTGTTATGAACTTTTTAGAAATATTTTTATCTTACAATTTTGCTTTCCTACCACTAATGTTCTAGTAAATAGCTTTGATATATTTTCTCCACAAAAGCAGTCTAAGAAATATAGGAAAAACTTTTAAAGTTTATCTTGTCTTACATTCTGTTTCTTCTCATGGTTCCATATTTCAAAAGAATTTCCTAAGTTTTATCTTATTATATAAATATATTATGAATTCTATTTTGTTATACCAAATGTCTGTTTCCATGTTGTCTTATAAACTTGCATCATATTAGTTAAGAAAAACAAAAGCAACCACTTTAAAATTGTTTCAAACTAGTACTTAGATTTTTACTGAAAAGGAGCTTCATTTAAAAAAATCTTAATTACAGATAAGATAGGATGTTCTGTGTTCTATGTGAGAAAGGACACCAGAACTTCTCCAGGAAATGATATTGATTCAGTGACATCAATTTGCATTAGTTTCAATATAGATTTGAGCTGGAACGTTCCAGCTCAAATTCTAGAAAAATCTGAATCACACATTATAGATTGGATTTTCATACTTTATTTCAAAACTTGGTGTCTCAAAATCTTTCTCAGCTGCCTTTCAGACATAGTCAGAACAGTTTTCAGCGTTCCAGGTCATTCAAGTGCAGGTAATAGTAAGAATTATGCCTGAATTAATGTGTGACAGATGTTTTGAGTTGTTTCACTTCTGCAAAAAACCCTGTGAAGTTTATTGCATTTGTCCCATTATCTCCCTATTGGAAGAAAAGAAAATCAAAAAACCCTTTGTGCTGCTGGTTCTTAGTTGGTGCAAACAATGTAACATGCTTGATTTTAGTGCAGAAAGATTTTTAATTTCTTGAAACTCAGTTGAACTGTCATCAATTTTCACATCTGATTTCTTTTCATATGATGTATAATTTTCCTTTTTAGTCTGGAGTTCTGCTTTTAAAATTACTGTGAGATTTTAAGTGTTTTCAGATAATATAAGTACACTTTTCTGTATTCTTGTGCTGCTCAGTCATGTTTGCTGAGATGTGCTGTTATATGGGAATAATTCCTCAAGCACTTCCCATTTTGAGTTTCCCAGTTCTTATAACGCAGAACTCATGCAGGTGTCATCTTTTCATGCCATATAGTCAAATGTAATGAAAAGCTCTACCATCACATTTTATTTTTCTCTCTGCTTTTACCCTGTTGATAATTAGAGTATGAATGAAGAAATTATATTTGCTATATATGGAGAATTTGAAAGTGAAAGCAACAAATACTGCTGAGGAAAAAGGAAAGTAGTTGATTTCCTTATTTGCAAGTAGATCAAGAATGCGGTTTGTTCTTTCTTTCTTTTCTTTTTCTTTGAAGAGCTCACCATAGCAAAAGACTGATTTTACAACTCCTTGGACCTCTGACAAATGTGGCCCATGTACATAAATAATACTGGTAAATATATGAAATCATTAAAATAATAAATGTGAGACAAATATTCTGATAAATTGAAAGATGCTGCTTGTATAATGAAAAAAATATGGCTTAGCCTATAAATAAAAGCATCTTGCTTGTCTTAGCTGTTTTCTTTTTGGAAACAGTCTTTTATGATGGTGGCACACTGCATAAATCTTATCTACTTTAGCACAACTGTCTCCTAGATACTGAGTTATTCTCTGAGGGAATGCTGGTATGTCTAGGTCATTGCAAAAGTTGATTAGCTGAACAGTTCTGGGGATTCCATATTTTTTCCACTTCAGGAGCTTATCTGTGGACTGCAAGATATTTCTGGTACTATCAATCCATTGTCACTTAAAATTGCTAATTTTATAACAAACAGTGTAAAAAGTAAATTATGGAAAAAATCAGAAGGAAGCTGTTTAATGTTTTTAAGTTAATACAAGTTACAGTCTATACTTGTATATCTTAAAAGAAGCATAATAAGGACTGTTTCAGCACAGAAGACATTAAAACTGTTACGCACTCATTGCCATATCAAGTTAGAAAATTGTATTCTCAGATTCCAATTTCAGACTCTTGGTTAACATTTCAGAAATTTACCATAAAATTTTTGGATACTTGCAGGTTGGAAGACAAGATCCTAGTCAAAATGATACTAAATTCTTATTTTAACTAGTCCTTTTGAGATGAGAACAGGCAAAGACATTAAGAAGAAACTTTCTTATAAATCATTTCACCATTCATTTTGTGCTTTGCTTTTAAATATTGAACTTCAATCACATTTTATTTTGCAAAGATACAACCCCCCCAAAAAAAACACAAAAAAACCACAACCCCTATTCCATTCTTGTAAGAGAGATAGTCATCTGCCCTAACAGTATGTCACATTCTGGCTTCTTTTCCATACTATCATAATTAATATACTTGCATTTAGCTTGTGAGTGCACTGGCCACAAAAGACAGAAGTATGGGAAGGTTCTACGAATGACTACTTACTCTGCATAGTCTGGGCCAATTTTTTCTCTGTTCCAGATTTCACCCCAGTTAAAGAGTTGGCTATGTCATATCCATGTTTAGTATTTGGAACTTGCTACAAAATTCCTTTTTGGGGGGGCCTCTAGAATCTAAACCTATATCTATATTAACAAACTAGGCAATCTACAGACCATTATCTGTCTGAAGGCCAAGTGGCATGCTACAGCCTGTGTACACATGCCAAAATTACACCTCTACTTCCAGTAAAACAGTCTAGTCAGGAAACAGCCTGATTGGAAACAGTTCCTGGCAGACAATGTCCCCAAACCAACATCTAAAACATTACCTGGGAGAGTGATAGTCAGCCTGAGCCAAAATTAAAAATGATAAAAGAAATGGTTATGATGTGCTAGTGCTTAAACCTGAGCCTGGCCCTAATGACTAAACTAATATATATCTATCCAGTAAGGTCATTCCAGATTGAAGCTCCAGTAGCCATTCATGGAATGGCTTCATGACCCTTTGAACCTTTACAACTTCTTGTCATCTGTCTTGGTCTACTACTCAGGCTAAGTATAAAATCCGTAATTAATTAAGAATTGATCCATAATTAGTTATGTTCTGTCATTATTTTTTTCATTAATAACTTTCCATTATTTTTAATCATCAAATAAATTTTCTCATCAGGTTTTCCTCATCATATTTTTATATCCACCAGCATAAACTGTGATTTTAAAGTCAATTATGTTAAATACAATTCTCCTTTACCTTGTTACACGTTTTAGCATAAGAATTCCTTAAATACTTTATATGAGCTAAAATATAACTGTATCTGCAGCAGAGAATGTGAAAAGCCATCCAAAACCTATTTCTATCAAAATAATCTCAGAGATTAAAGAAGCAGTGATTCAGAATTTAGCAACACAGTTTATATGCTTAATGCTTTGGAGAATATTAGGATTTAATAGACCAACCATTGCATTTGAAACTATTAATTTGAATTATGAGGTAGGTGACAAAGACTGAAAGAAAAAGAGTAAACTCAACCTGTAACCACGTCTCTTGAATATCGTGAAAGTATCTGTATGCATCGACTTTTTTATACATATTAAAATCATGGAATCATAGAATCATTAAGGTTGGAAAAGACCTCGAAGATCATCAAGTCCAATCGTCAACGCAACACCACCATGCCCACTAAACCATGGCCGTAAGCGTCTCATCTACAAGTCTTTTAAATACTTCCAGGGATGGTGACTCAACCACTTCCCTGGGCAGCCTGTTCCAAGGCCTGACCACTCTTTCAGTAAAGAAGTTTTTCCTAATGTCCAATCTAAACCTCCCCTGGTGCAACTTGAGGCCATTTCCTCTCGTCCTATCGCTAGTTACTTGGCAGAAGAGACCAACCCCCACCTCGCTACAACCTCCTTTCAGGTAGTTGTAGAGCACGATGAGGTCTCCCCTCAGCCTCCTCTTCTCCATGCTAAACAGGCCCAGTTCCCTCAGCTGCTCCTCATAAGGATATAGATATTTTCATATCTATATGATATTAGAATTTAGAAGAGTATAATCCTGTTTCCTATATATTTTCCTTTGTTATTTACCCAAAGGCACAATACAGTGACGATCAGAAAAAGGCCATGTTTGCTGAGAGATGTCTTCCACTTTTGCATATAAGTTGTCCTGGTGAAAAAAAACTTGTACTACTGATAAAGGAAGATGGAGCAAGCTGTCATTCACTGAACATTCAGAATAGACTGTCTTCTCCCACAGAACAGTACCCAATTATTAACTTCCTTCACCTCTTCCACAGAATTTTAGCACAACTTTCACTGATTCTTTCAGTTTTCAGAATTCTCTAAAGGCTTTTAACAACATCATGCTTTGTCTTTACGTACATCTGCATCCACTTACACTGTTCACCACCTAGGTTCCCTGTGATACAGCTTAATTTATATTTTTCCTGTCCTGTTTGCTTGTTTTTATCTTTTCCACTTGTGTATGACTTGCAACAATGGAAAAAAGTCATAAGAAAGGAGAAACAAGAATGACTAGAGGGAATAAGTGTGCTCCAACAGGAACCTCATGAAGTTCAACATGAAGAAGTGCAAAGACCTGCACCTGGAGAAGAAGAACCCCATGCACCAATACATTCTGGGGGCCATCCGGCTGGAAAGCATGGCAGAAAATGACATGGCAGTCCTGGTGGACACAAAGTTGAACCTGAGCCAGCAATGTGCCCTTGGCACAAGGAAGGCTAATGGTATCCTCAGCTGCATTAAAGTATTACCAGCAGGTTGAGGGAGGTGATCCTTCCCTTTTTATTCAGCACTGGTGAGGCCATGCCTGGAGTATTGTGTCCAGTTCTGGGCTCCTCAGCACAAAGAGACATGAACATACTGGAGAGAGTCCAACAAAGGGCTACCAAGATGACTAAGGGGCTGGAACACCTCACATATGAGGAAAGGCTGAGAGAGTTCGGACTGTTTAGCCTAGGGAAGAAAAGGCTCAGGGGGCATCTTCTGAATGTTTTTAAATACCTGAAGGAAGGGTGCAGAGAAGATGTGGCCAGGCTCTTTTCAGTGGTTCCCAGGGACAGGACCAGAGGCAATGGGCACAAACTGAAACACAGGAGGTTCCATCTGAATATCAGGAAACGCTTTTTTGCTGTGAGGGTGACTGATCACTGGCACAGGTTGCCCAGAGAAACTGTGAAGTCTCCATCCAAGGAAATATTCAAAAGCCATCTGGACATGATCCTGGGCAACTGGCTCTAGATGTCCCACCTTGAGCAGGGGGGTTGGATCAGATGATCTCCAGAGGTCCCTTTCAACCTCAACCATTGTGTGATACTGTGAAAAAATTAGTGTATAAAAGGATGCAAAAGATAATAAAGTATTAGTGAAACCATGAAAGAGTAAAATCCTAGAGTCAGTCAACTTGCCTATAAATTTAAGTTATCTAGAAGGAAAACTGAAGAAATAAATGCAGCATTGTGAGAATCCAATAACGATATTCTTCCAGGAAGAAAGGATAGATCATACAGATGTATCTTTCCAGCATTATGGTAGAAAATGAGTTTAAGGAAAAAAAGGAAACCTTACATATGCTGAAAGCTTTGAAAAAGAGAAGTGATTAGGAATGCAATTGTCAACAAGGTTCAAAGTTTAACCCATTCACACAGGCTGTTGTGGTACAAGAGTAAAATTATTAACATAAGACAAACTTTCAGTACTAATTGCACCACATTTTTCTTCCTGTAATAGCAAACTTTTTGACATAGATTTGGGTAATAGAGCATTCACTACTGAGTAAAGTTTTAAACGCCAAAGGGTAGCTAGCATATGACTGCTTACCAGAAACCACAGTGATATGAAGCTGAAGTAACCTCTGTGTTTTGAGAGAGAGATTATGCTTTAAATGTTCAAGGCCTAATAAATACCCTGACCGATAAAGTCAGTGGGAGACTTGCTGTTGACTTGAGTATTCATTAATACAAACCATTGATAAAGAGCAGGATCGTTAAGCTGCAACACCCACAAAGACTAATTTAAATACAGGCTATCCTTTACTCCCAGTTCTTCAACTCAAGAGACCCACTATACTCTTATAGAAATATTCAAGTCAGTAATTATGTATTACTGTAAATAAATGGTTTGCAATCTGGCCTTTATAAATAGCTAAAAGAAACAACTTGATTAATCAAAATCATGTGCTATGACATTTCAGACTATTTTCCAGATCATAATTATAAAGAAATTTCAGGCTTAAAGCAAAAAAAATGGGAACAAGAAAGGAAATAAAACTACACTTTTGTTGTCATTGTTTTTAAAACAAATATTCTATGTAAAAGAGGGGTTGTGTTAGACAAACAGGTAAATTATATGCCTGAATGGGAGGTACCAGATGCTGTTCTAGATGATACTCAGACTTCACAAATATTTCAGAGATATAAGAACCATTTGTTTAGCTCCAAGTCATTGCCTTTCAAGGCAATCTTTGAAAGAAGGTCTTAAAATTTAATTCTGATAAGATAGAAACAAATAATCTCATTAGTACTGAAATGAGACTATGGAAATAATTATATATATGTATATTCAAAACTGATATTGGGCACACATATGCATGCACCAGCTTTGCAAAAAGTAATATATATGTACATCTCTTAAACATAGATCTATAATATTTTTATAGGTATAGTAATCTGCACTGTAATTTGAACATCATCTTACCTGATTTTCACATTAGAATAATGAACAGTGATGCCGAGACTAACAATAATAGTTGTTTAATCCTGCAGTACTTTATAGTGTTTGTCCTATTGACTAACAGAATATTTAATTCCCATACAGTCTTGACTGATGCATATGCCTTTGTTATTATCCTCCTAACTTCCTTGGGTCAAGGAGTCACTCCATCTTGCATAATCAAATAGAACATAAATGCAGATGCAACAGAATATTGCTAAGAGTGTTAGGAAATAAATACTTTATGCTTAAGCTAAATATGTATTATTTAATAGAATAAAGGAAAGCATGTACATAAAATTAGTCACTTAATAATGCATTGCTACATCAATTTAGAGTAACATAGTTAAAATGATATATAGGAATTCACTATAATTACCCTTCCATGGAGACACAGATTAGAAATGGGGAAAGATTTATTAGGTCCACTAGTAAGTTCGTTCACCAAATTACAGCATAAGTATTTTCTCCAGTCTCGCTTTAACTGACTCAAGTGTTGCAAAATTTCTCCACTTCTGGAGGATTTATTCTGTTGTTCAACAGACTAATAGAACATAGTTGTCTTGGAGGTTTTACCTTAATATTAACTTTTTTCCACTGCTCATTTTTATCCCATTTTCTTAATTATGCCTCTAGGATCTACTTTGATAATGTATGCACTTCTAAAAGCATGTACTGTAAATACTTGCAGACATCACTATGACCTCCTCATTCCCCTTACTCCAGTCAAGTTTGTCATGTGTTTATTTAAGATCAGGTATTCAAACAAACCAAAAAAAAGGATGTCCATAAAAAGGTCATACGAAGGTAATGAGAGTAAAGTACCTGCTGAAATCCCTTTTCATTTATAAAAATAAAGATCTAGCCAAATGGTCCAGAAGTTCTGAATATTTTAGTTGTGAGTGTCGGTTGTATAAACAATTTCATTCTTTCTTCAATACATGAAAAACAGTTTACACAGTTTGAGTTCTAGAGGTCAATTCAATGTGTCAGTGTAGAATATCTAGCATCATTTGAGATGATGTAGGTTATCTTGCTTTATCTGTTAGTCCTAACATGTCCAAGTCTTCTGTGAATATTTCATATCTGCTAGTCATTACAGTCCAAAATACTATAGGGTTTCTCATGGTATTGGGTACCTATGTGTGTGATGACCAAACCGAGGTTAGTGACTGTAAACATGATTTTCAAATACTAAAATGAATTCAAGTTTAGAATACCAAATACTCTTGAAAGCCAGTGCTGTAGGTCTGTTTGTGTAGGTGTTTAAATAGATGTATAACAAAATACTAATATTAACTTCTTACTATCATGACTTTTTTATTATTTTTATTCAGTAATGCTTCAATCAATGTTGAATTAGATTTTTCCCATCACTAATAGAAAATATGTTCTGGATTGGTAAATAGTTGTCAGATTTCACATACAATGCTCACCTTAGAATATTAGAAGGCAGATGAAATTTCAAAGGCACAGTAAAGATCTGTGAACTCTGCTTCCAACAGGAGTTTGGTGTTTTGGATTTTTGATTATCCCTCAGGTATCTTAATTTCCCACAAATGCACTGACATCAGAGCAAATAATCGGTATATCTACACAAAACTTGTGTATCTGAAACAATTGGTAGAGAAACGTGTAACTCCTCCCATCAGTCTTTACAGGAGAAGTTGGTTACAGTTAATGATAGCCGAAGTAAGACTTCTTATGTTGATTCAAAATCCACCTAAGTCAATAGACATCACTAGGATTTGGTTTAGGAGTAAAGATAGAAATCAATTTTAATGAAAATATTAGAAGTATAACTGTTTAACTGTGATCCTCAGATTTATTAAGACACTGGATACAATTTTAATGGGTATCTCTCTTTGCAGTCTTGAAATTAAATCAAATAGCTCTTTGTAATATGTTCAAAAATACAAGCAATATTTTACAATATTAAACTTGCAGTATAAATTGTTATACTAGTATTCTAAGATACTATGCTATGCACAAATTCATTGTTACTATAAGACTATTTACATAAGGAAGGTAAATACACAATTTTTTTTTTAATGTATAAATATTTATACACAAAAGTAAAATTCTTACAGGATTGGAAAAAAGAAAATAAATAAATAATGAGCATCAACTACTTAATCTGTTTTTGGCATTTAACTTAGATGTGTACCAGCCTACAGACCCAGATCTCAGAAAATGTCCAAATTCCCTATGTATATAGTGAAGGTGTATATGCCTTGAAAGACTCCAAAGAGAGATCCTGTCCAGTTATTTTAGTAAACTACCTTTAATTGGCATATCAGAGAAATATATTTATCCTAAATTTTAGATGGACTGCCTTAGCACCTGAAGGTGCCTCTCTGTCCTTAAACTATAAGTGAAAGCTGGACAAATGAGCTCTTAGCATGAAGGATAGTCATGTAATTGCACAAGTAGATCATTCAGAGCTATATGAATATTAGGTGCAGACTTAAAATAATTTGAGGTCTTTTCTAGAGTTATTTATTTTTGAAATGCTACTTCTGGATTATAATTGATTAAAGATGTTATTTTTACCTAGACAACATTTTGTTATCATACATGTGTTTTTAATAGCACAACACAAATTAGGTCAAAGAAAAGCAATGATTTGTTTGAATTTTTAAATATATTTGCTTCATCTCTGGTCATATGATTTTTATTTATTTATTTATTTATTTGCTCCAAATAAGAGAGCGAATATATTTAATCAGATGAATTTCTAAATATTTAATACATACAAGAAAATCGTCATCTATTATCAGGCATGTTTTACACAGGAATTATAGTTTAATGCATTGACTGCATTAATTTTGAATATAGATGCAGCTCTCATCCAAACAATAGAGAAAAAGAAAAATCCAAGGCATGAATGTTCTTGCTGTGTGTCTTGGCAAACATGAATAAAAGGTTAAAAAAACCAAACAAACAAACAAACAAAAAAGAACCCCTCAGAACAGAACAAATAGGAATCAGAAGACAAAATGCTGCCAGAAAAAGAAAAATAAAACAAGCTATAGGCAGTAAAGCTACCTCAGTTTATTACTCCCTTGACCTTCTGGTGAAACAGAAGATTTTTTTCTGCAACTGTTATTACTGGAAGTAAAACTTGGGTTACAAATTAGTCCCCACGTTCAATCTGGGGACTTAATCTGGCATCTGTTGTAACTACTGCATCCCTGTGGTGTCACATAAATAATAATTACAAGCACCTTCTCTAACAAACTCCATCTCTATTTTCCTTTGCTGAATAGCTTGACAGCTATTTCGCTTGAAGTTAATTTCTTCAGCTACGTAGCCAATCCAGCCTCTTCATGTGACTATACCGTATAGAATTCCCAGAGCAGTAATTATTTTATTTTACCACTCCACAGCCTTATCACACATTTTAGGAGACTGAGATGAATCTGTGCCTTCACTTTCATGTCCATTTTATTAAACTATTGACTCTGTTGGCTTTACCATTGTTAAATTCCCTCTATCCATGGTCCACCAGCATTTTTAATGCTAGTATGTAGTTTGGAATTTGACCTTTAATTTCTAATATATTTGTAATTGATTGTACTCTGCTCCATCTGCTTGGTTGATGATTATGCTTAACTGAGATGTATCTTTCATATTTTGGAATAGTCATAGACATTTAAACAAAGTTATTGCATTATAACTCCAGCTACATACTGATGTCGCTCAGATTTATATTTCGTTCCTAAGACCAATATCGATTCTGCTGTTGCAGAAGTGGGTCTTATTTACTGCACATAAAACTATGAACACAACAATATTTTTCTAGGTAAACACAGATTTTCAAGAATTGGTATTATTAGCTCCTCAACAGCTTAAGAGTATTTTTTACTGTACATTAACAGTATACATATTTTTTCCTGAAAGCCATAAAATCAGTGATGAAAAAGCTTGACAGAAAAAAGAAGCCATTTCACCTTCATTCAGAACTTGGTTATTACTGTATCAGGGTTTTTTTCTCCAATTCGCATAATAATGGTAAGATTATTCCAATGTTTTCCTTGCTTTGAGAATCAGCTACTGAAAGATTCTGTCGGCTGATTTGCTTGACAAATCCTTTTGGCTGAACTTTAGTATGCATAGGAAACAGCTGTTCTACTACTGACAATTACTAAAAAAGAACCCGAGTAGTCCACAAATCACTATACTGTTTGCTGACAATGGTACTTGACTAAGCAGTGAAAATCTTTCTTCCCAAGATGATGCATCTTGTAGAGGAGCATATAAACAAAGGCTGTGCATCCACTTCAAACACATGTGAGGACATAAAAGATTATGGCAATGCTATTTATACACCATTCAGCCACATGTTGCTGAACGATTTTTCTGTGATCTGCTTTGAATGGTGTATTTAACGACAAATAGAGATTTTCAACATGCATGTAACATGCACCATGACAAATCACTGTTTCGTATTCACAGATGTGAATACATGCACATACATGCTGAAAATTAGACCATAATACTCTTCAATGCAAATGCATCTCCTTTGTGCTAAATCTTGTAATCATTACTCTAACCTTATCAAGACTCAACATAAACTTCATGGAAAGCTCCCTATATTATCTTAAAGGTAAAAAGAACAGAATCCAACTCATTGTTTTCATATTGTATGACAAATACAGTTTAATGATGAATTGTTTTTTCTTACTTATTAATGTTATTAGCTTTATACATGAAACAAGTTAAAATTGTGCTCTCTTTTCAGTTTCTTCAGTTGGTAAGATCAATGGACAAATGTACTTATGCATGCCTCATACAAGTAATACCGATACGCATAAGACTAGTGGACATTAAATTTGTATTTTGCACCTAGCCATAATTTTAAATTGACCTTTCATCAATTAAAATGTCAGCTCAAAGAAACCCTAAAATATCCCCAAAGAAGAAGGCTTTTCTTTTCCTAAAATCACCGATCTTTCTTTTACTTTCTACCCTCAGTACATTTTTATCCTTGTTATCTCCAGTTAGGACTTCTGAGATGACCTTTCTATCTAAAAAACAAAAAAACCCCAACCAAACAAAAACTCCACAACTGCCTGTTCCCCAAAAATCAAAACTACAGCTTGCCTGTCAAGGTAGAGTTTTATTTACCAAAATGGATATGAGGTCTGAGCAGCCAATACCATCATTACTCAAATAATTAGCCTATTGATTAGCAGCTCTCTAGATCAGATTACCAGTGTGTCCTTGGTACTCAGGGTCACAGAATTCCTTCCTTTTTTAAGTTTCTTCTTTCTTCACTTCAGTGAATCCAGATCTTAGCATGAGCTTCTTTCTTTATAACCCTTACTATGTGGATTTACACACTGACCCCCTTTGCTAACCTATTAACACTGTTTTCAGATCTTTTTTAATACATGATTAGCAATCTGACCATGTAAATTAAGCAACAGAAGAAAATCATAACATGCCTCATTTGACATTCTAACCACCCAAATCCTTTCCCCATTTACTTATGTGTAATTTTTCTATAAGCTTATTTAGCATCAAATTTTCAGCTCCTATGATGGATATTTATGCCAGTAAAATAAAGTTTTGAGCCTGGATCCTGCTTAAATTAATTAAAAGTGCTGGCGATTTCTTTTAGATTTTAGTTTCTCATGTCATCCACCATAAAGTAAAACTCAGACCGCAAATAAACTTTGTATGTCACAATTCAAAGAGAACATCAGACCACTTCCCCATCAGTTTCAGGAAAATCTGATTGATGTAGACTCTCACTACAAGAAACTATTGCCAACTTTCAAGTTCCACAGCCAAGATAGGCCTCTGAGAGACCTACAATAGCCAGTCATGAGACTGTCATTAAAGACCTATTTGATTTTATCAAAACCGTCCCAAAAGCTGCTTTTACCCAAAGAGCACTTTTTTTTTTTTTTTTTTTTTTCTGGCTATTAAAGACTTATTTCACTGTCAAGGCATAAATATTTCTTAAAGAAACAGTCAAGCCACCTTTGACCTCTCAGTCTAAGAAAAAGAAAAGGAAAAAAAAAAAATTCTCCCCCTCAAAGATTCAGGTTTTCTGAGCACAAAATATGGGAACCTACTAGAGATTTGTTTTACAGCTGATTATATATGAACTTTTCCTCTCTCCCTAATCTATCTGTGTTTCAAACTACCTCTGTTTCAAACTCTCCTCTGCCCAAGAAGATAATTACCCTCTCTCTAATTTCTCTTTCTCTTTGCCTTGCTTTCCTCTCTTGTCCTCTCATCTCTTTTCCACATAAACTGTCTTTTCTTTCACAGATTGCCTAACTGATACATATCTAAATAAACTGAGCTGTTCTTATCACCTTGTATTTCACTTTGAAATTTACTGCCTCTATTTCAGACCTTAAGAAGGGCTTGCATGCCCAAAAGCTTAGCTGATGTTTTTTCAGTCCAGTTGCCTGTCAGTCCAATAAAGAGATACTGCCTCTAATGACAGATTTTCTCTCCTGCCAATAAAAACAATTGCATTGAAAGACACATAAGAAATAAAATAGTAACTATAGTTATCCCATAACTTATTTATGCATAAATTTCTGAGTAAATATCTATCTAGTGCTAAACAGGAATACGAATTTTTTTTTGTTTGTTTTTAAAATATGATCTACTGCTCAGTATTTGAGAAGGAAAAAGAGAGACAGTTCTTCTAATAAATGGTTAACTTTACTATCCAAGCAATATTAATATAAAATATTCAACTTGTCTGAACAGAAGCTTAGACCTTATTAGTGACCTGCTCAGGAACTTATTTATGACATAATGATTTAAGTCAGTATGCACAAATACAGGAAGGGAATTTATATTCAGGAAAGCCTAAGTAGCCCAAGAAGCACATAGACATTGCAATTCAATGATAGACTCAAATGCATTCCCAAGGTTACTATCAAGCTGCTTTGTTGATCTCTCAGAGATATTACCTGAACATGCAGAAATTCAGGCATCTAGATACATCAGCCAACACATAAATAGAGATGGCAATTTTTGAGCTCTAACTGTCAATTGTCAGTAACATTTTGGCTTACAGATTTTTGTTATAAAGCTTCCAAGCGACTGCTAAGTTATTTAAATAAAGATTGGGACAATTCTGCTAACATGGGGTCCTAGCAATACTTGTAATGGTACTTAAATTTCCTTCCTCGTTCTAATGATGCAGTCTCAAAAGTAATGAAAATCTGTGGTATGCCATTGATTTTGTGCAAGTTTTGCATTATTATTATTTATAAATACTTTTATTTTACTGATAACTAATTTATTTCAATATAAACTAATCAGCTATTTAAATGAGAGAATCACTGATGAAGTAGAGTAGATACTGAGTTTTTATCTAAATTTCCACTTATTCTTTAGGCAACTTTTTAGACAATACTCTGAGTCAAGGGAAAACTGGAGAGAGAGGTTTCCTTTTTTTTTCCCCAAATCCTACAGTTACTGCTTACCAGCTCAGTTCTGCTACAACTAAGCAATTATGTGATACTAGTGTGTAAAGCCAAATGTTACTGTTGTTGATGTTACTAATGATTCTCTACACATACAGAAGGATGCTATATAATCTTTTTGTGTGGGTGTGTATGTTAGTGGCTAGAACATGAAATAAAGGGTTTATTTTGAGAAGTCAAGTTCCAGTTGGCTATTAACAATGACAGCAAAAAAATACTTCCTTTATATGGACAAGTTATGCTGGAGAGGTGGTAGTGTCCATTACTGTAGGTCTTGAAGAACAGTCTAGGCAAAGACTTTGTAAATAGATGTTTGTAATAGAATGGATTGGAGTATTTCCGAAAGCTCCTTCCAACTCCATGGTTTTGCATACTCACCTTTGTGGAAAAATAAAAATGCATTACTTATAAGCCTGGTACTCAGTGATCCTTATGGATCATAACATGCAGGTTCTTTGTTCATTTATCTATGGAGCGAATTAAAATTCCTTTTAAATCAGTAGAAAGAGTCCTTCTGACCTCCATATTCTTTGCATTAAGCCATTTTCAAAATGCACTATAATTTGATGAAGAGACAATGATCTAAGATAATTTAGATAAAGAAATAATGTGAACTACAGTAGATCTGCAGTCTTCCCTAAAGTATGCATTTTACAGACTGAAATAGAAATAGACATATTTGAACTAAAAGACCAAACATAAAAAATAAGTGGAAAAGTACACAAAATCTAAGTTAGAAAAGGCTGAGGATAAAAAAAAAATTACAAGAGTTAAAAATTTAAATGGGATTTCAAAGCAATTTGCGTCTAAATTCAAAATTACAGTCCTTAAGCTCCAGATTCAAATTCCATGAGACAATACTTATGCTCCATAAACACTATTTCTTCTAATGCTTGGAGTTGAACTTCTACAGATGCCATAGTAGACCCATCTAACTTGTAAGTTCCCTTGGCACCTAGATATTGTGCTGCCAATTCCTCATCTGCATTCTTGAAGACGTTAGTCCTGAGGAACAATCATGGCCCCCAGGCCAAGTATTGCCTGTTGGCAATATATACTAAACCAAAGTCCACTGTGACAATACTACCGTACTCTGTAGGATAAAAGATCCAAATTTATCCATCCTGCCTGTAAGCAATCTCTGAAATGACATGTCCTGCAGAACTGTATCTGATTTTTGTTCCTGCAGAGAACTATGAGTCCAAACAAGGACTTACATTACCGTATGTGCAGCCAAGGCACAAGTAAATAACAGGCAAAAAGACATTGCATACTTCATGCGTCTCTACAAATATGAACATGGTGAATGTTCAAGAGTTGAAACGATATAATTAATAAAGCAGCCTATTTGTTAACTGTATGCTTTTCTCTGTACCTTTCTTGACAACGTGAATGAAGAAATTCTCAGACATGACATTTTTGAGTGTTTGCATGAAGACATTTCTGGAGTATGCTTGGGAGTAATTCCAAAAGGTCACCAGCTTTGAAAATTTCTTAGAAAGACAAAAAGCAATTAACTGCTAATCAGTCAAAGGTAATTTCTTTTCTGCTCTAGACTAGGTGCTTCATCAAATGTAAAAATAAAAAAAAATAAACTATCTAAGCATCATCAATGAAGTTATTGACAGTGAGTATGCACGTGATTTGTTTATATTATTTATATTAATATCAAGTCTATGAAAAAATATCTCTAGATATGTCAAGAAGATAAACATGGAAAGGGTTAGCTCACTTCACAGCTCCTTAGCCATTTTTCTTCCCCTTCAATGTGTAAATTACACCATCTTAAAATCACTTCTACACTGATAGAGTAAAAGTACCATCTTTAAGAAAATTTTAAGATAAACTAATCTAAATTGGGATAATGGGATTAAATATCTGTAATAATGAAACATCCCTTGGGATGCCTCCCATCCCTTGGGAGGCAGTCCTAAAGGGCATAGGGGTCCAGGAAGGCTGGACGATCTTCAAGAAGGAGGTCTTAAAGGGGCAGGAGTGGGCTGTCCCCATGTGCCGTAAGAAGAACGGGCAGGGAAGACGACCGGCCTGGCTGAAGGGGGACCTCTGGCATGGACTCAGAAAAAAAAGGAGAGTTTATCACTTGTGGAAGAAGGGGCAGGCAACTCGAGAAGAGTACAGGGATCTCATTAGGCCGTGCAGAGAGTAAATTAGAAAGGCAAAAGCCCAGCTAGAGCTCAGCCTGGCCACCGTCGTGAGATAGAACACAAAATGTTTTTACAAGTATATT
>NW_009200411.1:0-2672 GCF_000690835.1 Fulmarus glacialis
GGCCGCCAGGGAGAAGGATGTGGAGAGGTTCTTCAAGGGATACGGCCGCATCCGGGACATCGATCTGAAGAGGGGGTTTGGGTTTGTGGTGAGTGCGCTCCTCTGCAGGGCTCTGCGGTCCCTGTCCGTTGGTGGTCACTCGGATCTCATGCGCGTTTGACGCGCATGAAACTACTTTTAAAGATAATGCCATTAACATGTTCAGCTCAATATGTTATGTGGCAAGCAAGCATTTGTTAATTTCTTGGAGAGGTAATTTTTTTACTTTAATGTTTTTGCTGTGGTGGTTTTGCAGGAATTTGAGGATCCAAGGGATGCAGATGATGCTGTCTACGAACTGGATGGAAAAGAGCTTTGCAGTGAGAGGTGAGGTACCCTATTTCATGAATATATAAGCTTGAATATCTAAAATAAGTAGTGAGTCAATTTTAACTTGCATTGTGTTATCAGTACTGTTTAAACTATTCTGTGGGGTTTTTTTCCCAATAACTGTGAAGGAACATGTAAGAAGAAAAATGTAAAAATGTATGGTTTTCCATTTCTTTTTTTTTCCCCAGGGTTACAATTGAGCATGCAAGAGCACGCTCTAGGGGTAGAGGCAGAGGGAGGTACTCTGACCGTTTTAGTAGCCGCCGTCCACGTAGTGACAGGAGGTATGTATCGCTTTGAACTGACATAGTTTAAAAAAGAATACTGCGGGCTCATCTGATCCAAGAAGTTGAGCTAGAATGAGATATTAAAAAGGTATTATTTGCTTTGTTAGACAATCATTCGATGCGGCAGTAGGATAGTGAGGATTACAAAACTACTGAGATATGCTTGTTGTCTTTATGCTCCCTCCCTGAAGTACTTAATGCTTGTCCTAGATTACTTGGGGCATTGCATAGTTAAGTTTTAGTAGTAATGGTGATATGCTGATACCAGTTATTGGTGCAGCCTTTGTTAATATTAACATGCCGTTATATTTTAATTACTAATAAAAGTCTCAATTGTTTATTTCCAAACAGAAATGCCCCACCTGTAAGAACAGAAAATCGCCTCATAGTAGAAAATTTGTCTTCCCGAGTCAGCTGGCAGGTTTGTTGAAACACGATTAACTATTTTGACTTCGTTTAATGGGTATGTAATGTAATTATTTTGTAAAATAATTAATTAAAATTAAATCTAATTTATTGAAATGTTTATGTAATTAATGTAATTTTAAATAATGTAATTTAAATATTTTGAATGAAAACTAGTTAATTTTAATTTATAATAATAAAAAATGTATATAATTGAGGATATATATTTATTTTTTTCTTGTTTTTTAAATCCATTTTAACCACATATTAAACCCTTTATTTGCCAGCCTATCTGTGTCGTTGGCCTTATGACGAGGAGTGCCTGTGGGTTATCCTAATCGTTCTGTCTTGGTCACTCTTGGTTGGGCCTGGTTGACTTTCCAGTCAGCTCCTACAATGTCACTTGGCCACCTCTAGATCTGTGTTTGCCGGTCTAGACGTAATCGATGCACTCCTTAAAGTGCCACATTGCAGCGATCCCAGAGCGTTAACGAGATCTGATTCCTAAGTTGAGAGCTGTTCTTCCTGTAACGCTTCCGAATAAAGAGGTCCTGGTCGAAAAGAGTTGAAAGATACGAAATTAGGTGGTCGTTGGAATCCTGATCGCAGTAAAGTGGTCCTTGGTAACATCAAGCATAGAGAATGTCTGGATCCATCAATAGTCTCCTAATAGGGAGGGCAGTGCGATTAATGGCTTCCATCGACTGGGTAGTGTTCGTCAAGTGGGTGGCGAAGAGCCAGTCGGGCATATATCATGACGGTATCTCCGGTCGCTTAATGCAGTTTGCTGCTTGGCTAGCCTAGGGAAATGTTAATAAAGGTAAAGTAAACTATATTTTTAATGACATATGGGGCACAAAATAATTGGTGTTATGTAAATGTAATTCTGTATGCATATAAGATTCGTAATGTAAATGAAGACTGAAATAGTACAAAAATATATGGGTAGTGTTTCACACTCAGTCCAGTATATATACAAATGTACTTTTTTATTTCTCTCTCTTTCTTTCTCTCTCTCTCTCTTTCTTTCTCTCTCATATATTAATTTAATCTATATAATCTTTGTAGACTAGTATTTTCCTTAATGTTAAGACACTTTATTAGCATTTTGCTTAAAGCAATATGCTTTTTTCATTTATTTCGTGCCCTGATATAGATAATTCAATTTTGGTAGAATGCAAGTATGGCAGTTGCCATGTTTGTAATTTATCTAACATCTTCTCTTTCAGTAGTCATAAGTTTCTTTTTGTTTTTAACTATTTTTGTATAGATAAGTATTAATTTCACTTCTTTGCATAACATAACTGGTCTTGTGTTAGGATCTCAAAGACTTCATGAGACAAGCTGGGGAAGTAACCTTTGCAGATGCACACAGACCTAAGTTAAATGAAGGGTAAGCCTCTAAAATCATCTCTTGAAAGCTGTAGAGTACTATTTGTATGTATAATATTTGGCGAGGGAAGCTGGCTACTTTCAGTGCTCAGCAGCTCTTCATGGTTTAATTTAGCTACCCTTTGAAAATGCATTCTGTGGTATTTGGGAAGGGGAATTCTTCAATTCATGCTTGAGTTATGGCAAGGGATGACTACACTGAGCAGTGTGCGGTTTTTT
>NW_009200412.1:0-234 GCF_000690835.1 Fulmarus glacialis
GATGGAGGATGCTGAGGGAACCCCCCCTGAAAATACCCGCCCCGTCTGGGGAAGGGGCCGGCGGGCAGGTAGGACCAGGGAGACCCTGGAGCTGAGCCAGGCGCAGGTTGCTGAGCTCTCCTCGGTTAGGTTTGACCTCGCAGCAAGGTTTTTCACAGCAAAGTCAGCCTGGGGAGGCAGCCCGGGGCTGTTTCTCACCTCGCTCTGCTTTGTATTTCCACCGGCAGGAAGGAG
>NW_009200412.1:586-9939 GCF_000690835.1 Fulmarus glacialis
CAAAGGAACCTTCTCGGATTAAATTCAGCCTGGAGAGGATGGAAGGAAAATGGAGAGCAGGCTGAGAAAGCTGGAACTGGCAGGCTTTTCTTCAGCACTTATTGGAAATGTCTGTCCAAAGCAGGGATTTAGAAAGGTCACCTCTACCGTAAGCGCCTCTTCCTCCGGCGGAGTCAGACGGGCAGCCCACTTCTCCCCAGCCTACCTCCACGTTGCGGGCAGCCCCGAGCAGGGGGTTTACAGTTAGATTCCCTGAGCAGGAAATTCAGTGTATAAAAACAAACGCCCAAGGAGAAAGCCAGCCCCCCTTCTCTCTCCTCATTTCATTTCCCAGGTCACGCCGGTTCCCAGCATTGTCCCGTGCACGAGCCGCACGCCTGCTCTGCCCCTACCCCGCTGCCCCCCGGCCCCGCAGAGGGGCAGGTACGACCCCGCTCTCAGCCCCCACAACCCTGGGCCACGTGCTGGCAAATCCTCCACAGAGGCCCGCGGTGAGGAGCGGATGCTCGCTCAGCCGAGGGATTTAAATGCAACATTTCCAGGCCTGGCTCCCTAAAGCTCCTGCATCCCCAGCTGCAACGCCGGGAGCCCAGAGCCGCGATGCGGTTAGGAGACCTTTGTGCTCTGTGTCTTTGCAAACCAGGCCTGCTCAGCTCACATCAGAGCTTCATTTTGAGCACACAGGTTTGGAAACATCAGCACCTGGAACGAGGCAGGGTGTGCGGTACAGGCAGCATTGGGCCAAGGCATCCGGATAGTTTTATCCAGCTGCCTGTCACTAGGCAGCCAGCGCCTGCTTGCGCTGTTTTCCGGCCTGAAGATAAAGTACTATTTAACAATTGTTTAACTATTATTGAGGTGCTTCGGACTCTGCAGGCCTGTAAAGAAAACAGCACATGCCCTGAGATAACTCTTCACCTCTGCGCTTCTCCCTTACTCCTGCTTTTCTCCAGAGAGCAGCTCACGGACACTGCACGGGCACAGACGCAGCATCTGCCCGCACGGGCACTGTCTGCCTGCCCGGGACGCTTCGCTGTCAGTGATTTTGCATCCGAGGAAGAGCTCACTATGGGGTGACGCTGCTGGGGACTGGGTGTCTGTATATGCTGCCTTCAGAGGCAGGTGCTTTAACCTGCCCGATGCATGTGGATGTCATTAACAGCACCAGAAGCAATAAAGGTACAGCCAATGCAATGCTTGGCCAACCTGGCTGGAGCAATCCATCTTCAAAGGTATATTTGGCTATTCCTGCTGGAAACCATCAGATTTTCTGAGGGCACCAGGTGCTGTGTGGGGAGGGCAGAGGTGGCAGAGGCCGGATCTACAGGAGCTTTGGTTCAGCTCAAGTGGACAAAGTAACCTGAGACACCGTCAGCTTTCCCAACTGGACATGGACACCATTTTAAATATGGAAATGGAGGAAAATTTGCTTTGATCTTCAAGCAGAGAGAGGAAATTACCAGGCTCCCCAGAGGTTATCAGTACTCGCCCCAACAGCAGCCTGCTGCAAGCTGGAAGGAGGGCTCCAGGCTGAACCCCCATCCATGCCCGTGCCACCCCATCTTTCCTTCCAGCTGGACTTGTCACCAACCGCAGGAACATGTCCTCTCTCCCTGTGGTTTCTAGCACTTGCTCCCACCTCCCCAAATTTTAAACAGAGGTTGAACTTTCTCTGAGGCATATAATCCCAATCCTAATAATGAGGTTAAAGAGGCAGATCTAGTTCAATTAGGATTTCCTGTTTTCACTTGTCCAGTGCTTTTGGAAAATGCCTCCGTGGGCAGAGTAGCTCCTTCCCATCTCTGCCTTAGCTTCTCATCCACAGCTTAGTTCTGCAGGGATCAGGGTTGCTTTGGTAGGGTGCTGTGCCTGCTCAGACACTGATGGCTTTCAGCCGCGATAGAAAAGGTATAGGAGATCCTCTCACCCACTTCTCAGGATGGAAGAAAGAGGAAAACCTCATCTTTTTCTGACTTAAGGATGGAAAATCTTTTAAGCTAATAGCTGGAGCGTGTGTCAGCCCTGTTTTACAGGAGGGGAAACTGAGACCCAGGGAGATGACAGACCTGCTGAAGGTCAGAGCAAGGGCAGATGACAAAGCGGAGAGGGCGGATGCCCCACGCCGGCGGCTGGTGCTCCGCGTGCCCACGCTGCCTCCCTTTATAGTCCCCATAATAAGTCGCCGCAGCTTATCATTATGTAATATAATATTCCTAATAATACAAGACAAAACCAATTGACTAAAAAACAATGCCAAATGAGGCTTGTGGCTAACACTCCCTGAAGAAATTGTCTCTTTTCTAGAATTGAAAAAAAAACCCCAAGCAAATTAGAAACAATTGAAAAATGAAATCACATCTGCAAACCATCAGGGCGCTTCTCCTGAGCCCTGAAGGACGCCTGTCCCCCCCTGCCCAGTACAGGGCGGTGGGTGTCGCAGGGACCCGCAGGACTGCTTGTGCAGGCACGGGAGGCTGCGGACAGGCATGGCCTCGGCATGTGCTTTGTTCAACAGAAGGGCTGCGTCACGCTAGAACAAATCAGAGATGTTTTAAGGGAATTAAGATCTTCGCATGCCTAATCTCCTGGAGCCAGCGGGGAAGCAGGGAGAGAAAGAGTGCAAGAGGGAGGGAGCACCAGCTTAAAAACTGCTGTTCCCTTCCTGGGAGCCCTCCGGGGCTGGGCAGAGGCGCCGGCACGAAGGAACCTCAGAACTTGCCCAAGCGCTTGGCCATGGGCTGCTTGGTTCCCCGTAGCCAGAGGCTGCCTTCTGCCCGCCTTGGCAGGGCTTTGCCTGTGTCACCCCTTTGCAGGAGCGGAACCGAAGTGAGCAGGAGCTGGGAATGGTGTGCGGGCTCAGCAGCGCTCGGCTGCAGGGGACACTTTTGTCCCCCAGCGTGGTGGCTTCCAAACCTGTCAGCGCACGGGACCATTGGCGGTTGGCACTACGTGCCCTTTGCAGCAGGGCTGAGGTGGGGATGCCCTGGCCTGCTCCACGCTCCCCTGGGCGTTCGGCGGCTGTTGGGTGCACAGCGGGGGAAAGCACGTGGTGGTTTTATGCTACTGGGACAGCTCAGGCGGGGACACGCATCCCTGCTGCCGCCATGGGAGGGGGAGATGCTGAGGCTTGAGCTGGGAGGAATCTCTGTGGGCAGAAGTGCCCCTCAAGCCAACGTCCCCAAAGGCCCAGGAGGTGGTCGACAGGGAGGTGGGATATTTCTTGGAGGGAAGAGCGCAGGCAAAGGACGCGGGGACGCTGGAGCTGTGCTGACCTTGGGAGACAGGGTGTCTGATGAAGTGGACTGACATACTTGGTACAACATGTTGGCCAAGGAGCTGATGCCACCCTGGGCTGTACCAGCCCCATCTATTACCTTCATGTGCGGGATCTGCTTCTGGGGCCTCCAGATCTGAAGGGTACCTAGGATGAGGTTCAAAGAGCCCCCAGGAGGGCAAAGGCAAAGCAGGGGATGGGGAGGGGGAGCTGCAGGCTGCTTGCTCAGAGATCCCCACCTCTGTTCTGCCTCTGACCTCCCCACCTAGGGGCAGGGCCTGGGCTGGAGGAGACCTTCAGCAAAGAGGCTTTGGGGCTCTGCTGCTGGCCTGTTTGGCTGTCACCATCCTGTGGGAACTCGGTACTGGGGTGGTGGGGGACAGCGATGACAGCAGATGTGATGATCATGGTGAGGATGGTCAGCAGCTGGTCACCCCCACTGGCCTGCACCCACTCATGGCCTAATTCAAGCCTAAAAGGAAGATGTACATTTTAGCAGGGAGGAGGACCAAACCTCTACAAAGCCTGTTACGACGTTCTGGTAGATGTTTAGCAGGCTTGATCTGAGCCCATGGCACACCAGATGTCCAACCAGCTTGTCAGCTTCTGGTTTATGGATGTGTCAAATTTGGTGATCTATCCTGGAGAAGGAAAAGCGAGGATGTTACGTGATGGGAAGGCATCAGTACAAGGGAGATGTCTTAAAATTCTTTAAACCAGGAGGAAAAGCAACAAAAGGAGAGCTGGCACCTAAAAGCTGTGAATTGGACCGAGACATAAGGTTTTCCCGCAGCGAAAGTAATTCAACATCTGGGGAGTTCAACGTGCACACGATGCTCCCACGCCACTGCAGGGTTAACTTCAAACCTAAAACATTTTCCAAAAGACACACTCTGACTTGCACGGTGACTTTTCGTGCCAGGTCCCCGTGACGTCCCAGAGGCCCAGCATGGAGGTCGCATGGCTGCATTCAATCCCTGCCACCCTGTCCCCTTGGGTGGCACGCGAGAAGACTGCCCTGGGAGAGGAGCATCGCACGGCGTGGGATGGGACCCCCGCCTCAGCGCCAGCTGCAGCACGTGCTGTCCTCGGATGCCCGAGTCTCTGAGTCTGCACCCACCGGTGCTCCTCTGGGTGATGTTTTGGGGGCTTTGCTTTGCTCAGGATGCCTCTTTGTCCTCATCCTCCTCTTCTACCAGGCTTATGTAGCCACAGCTATTTGCTGATGGCCTCCGCGGAAACCGTATATCCTGCCTTTGCAATCGGAGACAAGGTGCCCACGCAGCTGCCAGATTTGAAAGAGGAGCTGGCAGGAGGGGAAGAGGCCAAATCGGGTGCACCGAGGGAGGGGGGAATCACATCCATGCCAAATTGGGGCCCATCCCATCCTTGCCCAGAGAAGAACCGTAGTGGGATGGGGGAAAAAAAGCCCTATTTGCAAGAAATCTCTCAAAGCAACATGCAAGCAGCTGAGGGCTGAGGCTGGATTTAAATTGAACCTCCTGCCCAGTGATCCATGAGGAAGGCTCGGCTGCTCAAACAATGAGCAGGGAAAGAAAGCTGAAATGATGGTCACCAGGAGAACCTGAAACCCGCGGTGGGGAAAACAAATAAATACAGTGAGCGGAGCCTTCCCCATCCCAGCTGAGGCAATCTGTGCTTATGCAACCCTACCCGAAGGCTCCCTATCTCTGTGTACAATCTGGGCTGATAAGATTGTTCTCCGCTGAAAATCAAAACCACAGGGATTCCAGGCGGCTCAGCCGGAGTCAGATTGTCCACCTGAACACCGGGGCACTTTCATGTGGAAAAATAATTGCACGGTTATTTTGCTGAAATAAAGAGAGAGAGAGATTGGTCCTTGGCTGGTTTGGAGGAGGGCGCTGCCCCGGTGCTGGATGCGTGCAGCACGGCAGGGATGCTAGCGAAGGGCACCATCCCAAGGGCGAGATGTCCCCATGGGGCGACAATTGCTCCCTGAAGCCCTGCCATAGAAAAGCAATGGGCTCTTGCCCAAAGCTGAGTGTTTTTTTTAGTGAAAGCTCCTTCTTTTAGGGCCCAGGGACTTGCAATTGGCAGCTCCGGTACAATAAGCCCCCAAACAAGAGTCAGGGGAGTGATGGTGGAAGCAGTCATCGCCAGCGAGACGTAGGCCACTTTTAACGTTGTTTGGGTGGAACAGCATATGATTAATATCTACACTGAATGGGAGACAGAATACATAAACATACCATATATGTATACGTGTATATCTAGAGATAAATGCACTTGATAGAGCCACTCTGTAGAACAACTTGCCTGATAAGCCATTCCCATGAGCAAGATGCGCAAAATTAGATCCATGTTTGCAATTATAAAGTAGAAATTGTTTTTTTGTGTCAATTGTAGTTCAAAAAGCCGTGGTTTTGGGCATGTGCCTCAGCGCCTAGCTGATCAGATCCCTTCTGCTCTGAATGTTGGATCAGTCCTTCTCTCAAGACAAAACTTGTTATCAAATCCTGTCCAGAAAAAGTTGTTATTTGGGAAAAATAGTAGCAAGGGATTGCTTGGTGATGCTGGAGGTGGAACCTCCTTCCACTGAGATGGGAATGGGATGGCTGGATCCTACACCCTACAGCAGAAGCAGGAGCATAAATGCCCACCCGAAACAGCATTTGTGTTTATTTTGTGCATTTAGCACCAAGTACCGACTGTTCGTGGGTTTTAAATGCTGCTGAGTGAATATGTATAGTGGAAATGTCCACTGGGGTATTGGATGAGACAGGCTGGGGAGCTGGGATCCCCCTGCCAGGTCCCTAAACCAGGGACAAATAGAGACCCTAGTGAAAAGCAGTTTCGGGTGCTGTATTTACTCCCATGGCTCTTTCTCAGTTGTTGCAGCTTCACAATTGACATTTTCCTGGGGAATTTGTGGCTGGTTTTCTGTCTCTCTCTGCTGCAGGAAAAAAACATGTGAGTGAGAAAGGGATTAGCTCAAGTGGGGTCCAACAGCCCGGGTGGGCTGGGGTGGACACACGGTGTTGTCACCTCAACAGATCAGCTTGGTTAAAAACAAACAAGAGGCAGTGCTCCCCCTGCTCTAACATCCCTCTGCATCCCTCAGGTCCCTCCAGTTATAGCAATCCTGCTATAAAAAAGAAACTGTGTAAAACTGTGTTTGCAAATGAAACATATCCCTTTCATCTTGCAGAGGTACCGTGTTCCCACAGCCACCGCCGGCCCATGGGCAGGCAACGCTGTATTTGTGCACACACACACAGATACAGACAGACACACACACACGGAGTTATTCGGGTGACTGTGACGAGAAATGAAGTCCTTTATTCCTGCCCATGGGCAACGCATCCTGCAGTGGCCATCCTTCTCGAGGGCTTGATGTTCCTGGCAAAGCTTATATGAAATTAAAATGCCTATAATTTTCTAAAATTCCTTAATCCTGCTTATTTTCTCCCTTTCCCCGAGAGATCGGAAGCCGCAGTGGTCTCCTCAAGCCCACCCACTAATTACAAGACATGAGCTCAACCAACTGCCGGCCAGAAACAACATCACGGGACCAAACACCACTAACCAACACCGCTCATATTTTTGACTGAACGCTCACAGCAAACTGCTTGAAAGCAAGTCACAAAGAGCTTGGCAATAATACACCAGCCAAATCAAAGAAAGAAAGAAGGAAAAATACCCTTTTTTCCTTCCTCCTGAAGCAATCCCAACTTCCCCTGGGCCACTGACCAGCTACTGTGATGTCTGAGTCCCGCTTGTCTGTCTCACCCCGGGATGCTCTTTTAGGTCTCTCTCTTCTCTATTTGGCTGCCAGTTTTTTTCCAAATTTGACCTGATTATCTTTCAAATTTGCTTGAAAAGGTCAACCCCTCAGCAGTGCTGGGGAGAATGGGAGTTTCTAGCAGGAGGGTGGCATTTAGCAGAAAAAATCTTCTCTCCGGAGAAATCAGATCAGACAGAGCCCTGAGGAAGCCAGGCTAAAAATAAAGCCTGAACTCGCAGAGCGGTTATAGGATGGGAACAGAGGTTATGGTGCATCCCTGCTTATATTCTTAGCAGGCACAACTGGAGAGAATGGTATAAATTTACTGGCATAACTCAGTATAGTTCATGGAAGGGTGTTGGTTTGGGTTTTTTTAAAGCTTCTGTTTCACATTCACAGTTTTACAGCAACTTGGGTTCCTTCCCTAAATCCCCCTGGTTTGCAGTGGCTGGTGGTTGTACTTTGTCTGGGCTACCTTGATTTCTTGGACTACTTCCCTCCTCCTGCTCCCCCTGTTTGCAAGCCACAAGCATGTGCAGCCTCTTGCACCCCAGAAAGTCCCTCTGCCCCAGGTTTTATCCCTGCACCAAACCCTCACCCAGCGCAGGATTTCCCCCCAAAAGTCCTGCTCTGGCATGGGTTGGGAATAACATCCCAAGCTCTTCTGCTTCGCGGTGCATGAAATCATGAGGGTTGGCGGGGTCCCACGCGGGGGGTGCGCCCCGGAGTGCGGGGGGGGCTGCTCTGCCTCATCATCAGCTGTGAGTGTGAGTGTGAGTGTGAGTGTGAGTGTGAGTGTGGGTGTGAGTGTGAGTGTGAGTGTGGGTGTGTGAACGCGTGCGTGTGCAGGACAGCAGCTCCCGGGGCGGCTGCGGCGCGTTTCTGGGGCTGCAGTGCCACCTGCTGTCACCGCCGCCTTCTGCTGGGGACCCCGCTGGCTCCTTGGGCACATGCCGGGGGACACGCCAGGGAGAAACCCGTATCTCTGCATCCCCCCGACCTCAGGATTAGTGCAGAATTGCTTGGAAAAAATCAAGAGAAAAAAGAAAAAGCCAGCGGGAGAAAGGCAGCGTTGAGTCAAAGGGATGGAGTGAGAAGCACCCACGGGGCTGGGCTGGGCGCGGGGACGTCCCCACACTGTCACGGCATGCCAGGTGGAATGTATGGCATCTTCTGCACACTGCAGGCATCTTCTCTTATCTCTTCTGGACAGTCGGATGTGGTCTCTTGCTTCCTTCCGTGCTTAAGTGTGTCATTTAGGAGCTTTAGTCAGTGTTACCCCAAATTATTGCTGCTCCTCGCTGGCTCTGTGAAAAACCTGGATTTTCCCCCATGTCCCTGTGCAGATGTGGCCTAGAGCAGGTTGCCCAGTCCCACCTCTCCAATTCAAGGTCTTGTCAGCCTAAAAAGCCAAGTGTCCCTTCCTGGGTCACCCATCGTTATCATTAACCTCTCATCGAGGAGGAGTGTTTGTGCCCTGCAGAAAAGCCCAAAGGAAATGCCATCGCCTCCATTTATGTTGAAAAAAGGAGAGAAACCTAAACAAGAAGTGGAAAAAAAAAAAAAAAAGAGCAGGGAGATCCTAGCTGCTGAAAATTAAGCGTTAGGGGGAAAAAATGCTCGTGAAAGCCAGATCCAGACCGGCCGGGCAGCTTTCAGAAACAACAACAACAAAGTTTGGAGGAAACCAGATACTCGCCATGAAAATTTGCAATTCTTTGTTGAACAAATGTTTCCATGGAAAAGCTCTGTTTACCCGTCACTCGTCCTGTCGGCTCGCCGGGACGCTGTGCAGCTGGGCAGACCATGCCCAGAGGAGAAGAGGAGAGCGGACGCAGCCCCAGCAAATCTGGACACAGCCGGGAGGCCTCGGGAGAAAGCGGCGAGCCCGTGTTGGCCTTTTAATCTTCTACCCGTGCGGGTTAGTGTATGAAATGCATTAATTTCTCATGGGCAACCTGCTTTTGGGAAGGAGGGCTGCAAAGGGCCTGATCCTGAGCAGGTTGCAGGGTGCAGCTACAGCAGTGCATGACGGGGGGATTGGGGTGCACAGGGGTCGGTGGAGGAGCCTGCCAGGGTTTTTTGGGAGAAACCTGCTGGAAAAGCTCAGCAGGTCCAGCCTGTGGTGTGGCCGCGCGTCCAGAAGTGCGTGGAAAGAAACGGGGGACTTTGGGGAGGAAAAACCCCATCTTTGAAAGCTCAGATTTGCACGTTGAACAACCCGATTTCCTTTTTCCCCAGCAGAGACGCGAAATAGCAGTGCGTTTCCATCAGTCCATTGCGAGCCCATCCCAGGATCCAGCCGGGATCCTG
>NW_009200412.1:10083-10332 GCF_000690835.1 Fulmarus glacialis
CAAAATGAAACGGGGAAAGTAAAAACAAGGGGAAACTTGGCCACGGCTGCTCCTTTCACAGGCTCCTTGCGTTGGGTCATAAGAAACCAGCCCACGGAGAGGAGGGCATGTTACTGTCTGCTGTGCCGTGTCCTGGGGAGCCGGGGAAAGGGGCCAAGGAGAGACCGGATCCTGGAAAGCAGCCCGTGCTGCCTGCCAGCGCGTACTGCCAGAGGTGGGAAGCGGGGAAAGTCATGCACGGCCTCCCCA
>NW_009200413.1:0-6783 GCF_000690835.1 Fulmarus glacialis
GAGCACGGGCAGTGCCTTGCACGGAGCTGGACGGCCGGAGGGGCTGTGCCGGGTGCCAGCGAGCGCTGGTGTGACTGTGGGGCATCCTGCACCAGGAACCCCAACTTGCTTCTTTTTTTGCCAGGAGTGGTGGGCTTCTTTCTCCTGTATTATTTTAGCAATAATCCCAGCAGCAAGGAAGATTTATGGCGTTCATCGGCCTCTCTGCAAAATCATCAATAAAGGCAAACAATACAATTTACTCAAACCTCCCTGGAAGCTCAACAGCTCTGGAGGGGAAAACACGGGCAGCCATTAAAGTTACGGAGCCGGGCGTCTCTTTGCGGTGCAAAGAAAAGGAACCAATTAATACGGGAGGGGGTGGCTGGGGCTTAATCCTTCTGGGAGAGCAGAGCTGGTAAAATATTCCAGCTCGGGGAAGGCATTAGTTTTTCCAGCTAGACAGGCGTGCTTGTTCTCCTCTTAATTGCACAGTTCCACTTTCAAGGGGAGGAAGAGCCGCTGAGGGTTTGCTCGTGGGCTTCCCAACCCTGGGTGGCCAGGCAGGCGGACGGCAAGCTCCCTCGGGAACGTCGTCCCCTCAGCGGGCAAGATGAGCCGTGGGTCAGCAGGCCCTGCCAGCCCAAGCCTGCGGCAGGAGCACCCTCCAGGATCGCTGCTGCTCCTCTTGGTTTGAAACAAGAGGAATGTCCCCATGGTGCTGCCGGTGAGGTGTGAGCTTCCCCGGTGACGGCTTTGGTGTGAGCCGTGCTCTCACGGCGTTGCTGCTGAGCGTGCACGGCAAGGCCCCGCTTGATACGTCCCCACCAGAGCCAGGCCGGCAGCAGAGGGATGAACGGATGCTGGAGGACTTCGTGGCTTATCAGGCATCACCCCACCTCCATCCCAGAGCACCAGGGGAAGGAAAACCCATCCCCTCTCCCTTCCCTACCGAATCTCCTTCCTCCTCTGGCACCCCACCACTGTCCCCCACCACCAGCAGACCCCAGAGAACCCTCACGGAGCCACGGACCAGGTGGGAAACACCCACGAGACTCGAATCCCCCTCGTCCGCAGACCACCCCCAGTGAAAGACAGCAGAGCTGCTGCCGTGAGCGCCAGCCCGGGGATCCTTTCCTCCTCCCCGCCCCATGCGTGGCCCTCGCCTTATTTACCGCATACTGTTTCCCACCCTGCTGGGAAGACAGAATTATTCATTTCCTCGCCAGCTTTTCTGCGGTGCGCATCGCTACAGCACTGAGTGCTTTGCAAACAATAATTAATTAACCTCTGCAGCCTGTCTTGTGCATAACGGGGAATTTGCTCATCCCCCTTTAGTCTAAGGGGAGAGACGTAAAAGTGGGAGCCCCACTTTCCAACGTGAGCCTCCAAAATGCCCACGGGCCAGGGCAAAGCTCTCTCTATCACCTTGAGTTTGGGGTTTCGTGGTTCGAAGCAGTGCTGGAGCACTCGCCGCGGACAGGTCCAACCTCCAGGACGGGAAGCACAGGCTCAGGTTGATTTCTCGGACATGTTTCTGCCGACAGCATCCGTTGATTCAGCCCATCACTCGGCTGGGCACGTGGGCTACGAGAGCTTGTGGTGATGGAGACGCAGGCGGGAGCCTCACAGAGCGCTTGGGTGCGAGAAGGTCGAGGTAAGGGAGAGCCGAGAGACCGTGGCAGATCTCTGGGCTCAGCCCAGGCAGGGTGATGCCCTGCGAGTGCCAGCCCTCACCCACAGAGAAAGGCACTGGCACTCCACCGACAGCACCACGCAAGGCTGCACACTTGCTCGGGGTGCGCTCTGGAAACCCGGGGGGCTCCAGGAGGGAGCAGGGCTTTTTTCACATGGACAAATTTCAACCTGATTATGTTTCTTGCTTCGAGACAAGGCAAAAGCTTTGCCTGCACTTGAAGATGCCACTACAAGTTTCCCAGCCAACAGCTCAGGCTGACCCTCTAGGATCTTAGAAATGCCGGTGGCCATTTGCCAGAGGAAGGATCGGGTCCCTGCAGCGTGCCCGGGCTCTTGGTCAGACTTCAGCTCTGCTTTTTAGGCTGACAGGTCCCAAAGGGCCTCCTGGGTTGTAGGGAGATCCTTCACCCACGGCCGAAAGGGGTAAAAGCCCAGCTGAGTCTTTTGGGGCTCATGGGGAGGCAGGAACAGCCTCTGCAACAGCAGCCTGAGGAGAGGGAGGCTTGCAGGGGGGACACCCCTGCTGCTGTATCCGAAGCCAGCAGCGTCCTCATGCTGCAGCGCCCATGTTCCCAAAGCCGGTGTCCAAGACATGAGCCGTCAGCCAAGAGGGGAAGGGGCTGTTCCCACGCCGGCACGCTCGGCAAAGCACAGGGGCCGGGCGAGGACAGATCACAAGGAGGACTGCTGCAGGCGGAGACGGGCACATGGGAGGGACGGGACGCTCGGCAGGCACATCTGTGGCCAGGAGGGATCCTCCCGCGGCATGCGAAGAGGGTGACAGACATCATTGGCATGGACTCGGTGTCATGTCACATCTCCATGCCCTGCCGGGAAGGTCACAACCCTTCATTGCTGGTGCTGGGCTTCATCATAGCATGAAGTTTCTTCCCCTATCCTAAATACCTTGTCAGAGCTGGAGAGATGCTGCCAAGGGATATAAGTAGGTCTTGGAAAAACAACCTCTTACCACCTGCTTTCCTTCTGGAACAACAGTAGCTGTTGCCCCAAAAGTCAGTGGGAGACGTTTAGGGGGTATGGAGGAGGAAGCAGGCGATGTTTCCAGCAGTGTGTGGAGGGCAGGGCGGAGGGAGAGCACCACAGATTATTATTAACTTGGCCTCGCGGCTCACGAGATGACAAGCCGAAGACTGTAATAGCTGTTCAAGGCAGGACTTGGTGACAAAAGCCCAAGTGTGGATAACAAATGCTGGAGAGGAGGAGAAAAAGAGAGGGAACGGGGGGGAAAAATCCTCAACAACGAAAATAATCCCAAAACGTGTTGTGCACAACACCGAGCGGAGATTTCTAAAAACAGCTCGTGCGAAGCTATTTTAATCTCACTTTTGACAAGCCAGCGGGTATGACAGAGAAGGCAGAGCACAGGGATTATACCTGGGACGGGGGCTTCGGCACGGTGCCGCAGGCAGGGGCACAAGCCCGGGACACGATCCCGAGCGGCAGGAGGTGTGGACAGAGCCCCCGCCACGCATGGCGGGCATCGGCAGAGTGCTCCGCTTCGAAATGACGCCCGCTGGGTTTCTGCTGCAGCTGGGCTGTTGTGCAAACTGCAAGTCTGCCAAAGGACGAGATGGGAAACACATTGGTGTCCAGTCCAGGCTCTGGCAAGGAGAACTTCGCGGAGCAGGAGGGGAAAGGCAGAGCGGTCTCTGAGCACTGGGAAGAGGGGAGCACTGGGGCTGCTGGAGAGTGAGCAGACGTGTGATGAAGAGGATAAATTGGTAAGAACACCAGATAGGATGGGGAAAGCAGAGCCAGGAGGGGTTATAACGCAAATTAACCTTCTCATGATAAGAGCTGGGGGAAGAAGAGAGGCCAGTTAATGACAGCCCATGAACGGCTGTCCCAGAAGGGAGCCAAGCAGGGGGCAAGGGAAGCCAAGGAGGTGAAAGGCAGCTGTAACAGCAGCACGGAGAGCACAGAGATCTTGATGATCCTTGAGGTGTCCTGCAAGAGCGCACGGGACTCAACAGCCTCTCTGCACAGAACTGGGACTTTCTCAGATGGACAAGACCAAGCAGGAGAGATTTCACCTCCTCGGTGCATGGATCAAGCTCTGCCCACAGGGATTGCCTCAACTCACAGACCATGAAAACACGAGCACGCACAGGTTTTTCTCTGGACAGAGCCGCCGAGGTGCCCCAAGCAGTAACCAAGGTGGCCAGGATCTCCTCAGACGACTCCGGCGCTGGCACTGGGTGGGTTCAGTTTCAGCTGCATGGGTCCCGGGGAGGGAAGCCAGGTGGCACCTTGTGGCATCTTGCACGATGAAGACACTCCCGACTGCCGCATTCAAAGTTCGCACCGAAGAGTTCACCGCAACAGGCAGATGTACAAACTCGGGTACAGAAAGGGCCCATACGCCCCAACAGCCCTCCAACCAAAACCAAATGGCTCCCGTCCAGTCCCCTCCCAGGTGCTGAATGAAGCAATTCATTAACACATGGCTGGGTGTCTCCTGATGAATGAATCGGGAGGAGTCGCAAACCACTTTTGGCTACTCTGCGCACGGAAAAAGGAGATGCTCTTGGGCGAGAATTACTCACTCTGCTCCAGTTACCTTACAATTCTTCAAGCGAAATTTCATCCCACCATCAATATGTTGGCAGCCAGCTGGAGATCCTCACAACCCTGCGCTCGTGCTAATTTGAGGCAAGACCCAGCTCTAGGGTTGGAGGTAATGGGACCGCTCCCCGTGCTGCCCGCGGCCGCTCCAGAAGGCCCCGAGTCTCGCTCCACCCGCGCGCTGTTCCCATCCTCCTCCAGCACCGGGTATTTAACAAACATTGCCTCCCTTGCTGATCCTGGGAACACCCACCAGGGACTCCCATCCGCGCCGCAGAGCAGCCACCCATTGGGCCACCTCCTCTTGAACGGGTTTACTCCTTCCCAAGATTTTTTCTCTTCCCAGATCAGCTAATTTTCAAGAAGCCTAAGAACATTTAAAAAATGCAGGTTAATGATGTCACCGCCTCCTTTTTCACATCCTTTCAATGGCCTAACAGAGTCGGAGAAGCTCCTCTCTCTGGCAGGGACCTCACTCTTTTGGCACCAGGTCTATCATCCTGGGGTACGTCCATACGGATCTGCAGTGGCCAAGCGGTGCCCGCACGGCTTCCCCATGCACCACCCTCAGCACTTCTGCCTCCGGCAGCACGTTTCCACTCTATTTCCCGCTGCAGGGACTTGGCTTTGGGTGCCCGTTTGCTGCCACCCTCGTGACATGGAGCGGAAGGCTGGAAGCCCGCTCCCTCCCTTGCAGGGACGGTGCTGCCTGCAGAGGGTCAGGAACCGCCTCACCTGCCTGACCCAGGCAGCTGGCATCCCCTCCTGGGGCTCATGACAGCCTTGAGAGCTCCTGAAACACATCTGGGAAAGCCTCTGGGTGGAAAAGGAGAGGGCAAAGATGGCCACAGGTGGCAAAACCCCACTCCCAGCACAACCTTGGCCCCAAAACTTGCACAGGAGTTTGGCAACTGTTTGACGCTCAGATCCCAGGCTGATGGGCAGCAACGCAACCCCCAGGACAGCTTCAGCTGTGGACACAGCCCTGGGACAGCGGAACTCACACCCTCAGCCTGGCCATCTGGAGCACACCAGAAATGAGTCACGAGGCTGGGAACCCACCAGTAACAAACTGCTGGGCAGCAACTGCCCTGGAACCACCTCGACAGGGAAGATTTGTGACGCTGGGGTGGCAGGCACACGGCAAGCCACGGTGCCTGCTGAAGGCGGATGGAGAAGTAGCCGTAGTGACTGCTTCAAACAGGGTAAGTAAGAAACCTGAGGCAGGACAGAAATGAACAGCAGGGAACAGGCATCTGCCGGGATGCTGGGGTAGGACCAGGGCCAGAAGAGTCAGAGGGCAAAGGGGGCAAGAACAGGTATCAGCAGCATCAGCACCGTGGTGCAGTGCCACAGCCTCTCTCCACTGGCAGACCCTGTGTGCCAGGATCAGGGGAGAGCGACCACCTCTAGGTCACGGACACGTTCCCACCATCGCAGGCTAGAGCTTCGGGACCTTCCTCACCCGACCCGATGGCTATGTTGCTCTGCCAGCACCCTGCCACGCTGCGGCTGCTCACCCGGAGGGGCAGCTCAGGAGCTGGAGGCAGGGCACGGCACACAGGCAAGGGCAAAGCGAGATGGACATTAGATGGGGAGAGACAGACATGTCCAGATCTGGCTCAAATGTCCAGCTGCTCCGGTTTTCCAGGCCAAGCCCAGAGGAGCTGCAAGCCAGGGAGTGGAGACATGGCTGGCGCAGACCACCCTTACCAAAACACACTTCCCCGGCTCCAGGCTCCAGAGGGAACTCTCCGTGTTGATCTTGTGGGTGAGTTTGCCTTCCATGAGGACGCGCTGGCTGCTCCCCTCCAGCACTGCTACGCGAATTGTGCCGCTGCTGATATCCACAGACACCTGGAAACACAGAGAGTGAGAAAATAATCAGGAAGGTTCCTGCTCGCCCTCTTGCTGTGCTAGTTGGGGTGTGGGGTCAAGTGCACTTGCTGGGGATGAGAGAGAGAGAAGAGCTTTCAGACCTGCATGTAGCGGGAGGGTGGGAATCCCGCTGTCATTTCAGAGCAAATAGCAACAGCTCGGGGGAGAAAGGAAACCTCTCCAGGGAATGAAAGGCAGCAGGGCCCAGCAGACGGAGCCCTAGAAGGATTTGAGGCAGCTGGTTCTGCCACTGTGACTGCCCTGTGCCTCAGTTTCCCCACAGAGAAAACCAGCAACACTACAGGCCTCCTCCATACAGCACTCAAAGGTTGGACACCCACTTGCTGCAACCAAGCTGTTAGGAGCACAGCGGGTGCCCGGCCGTCACCGTGATGAGCTGGGCATGGGTGTATTTGTCTTCCTGGGGGCTGAGCACTTCCCTACTGAGTGGGAGCAATTCAGGGATTTCTACACCGGGAAGCGCTGCACCGGCTCATCCCCCCCCTTCTGCTGTACCGTACCGAAAGCACACTTCTTGGCTCCGTTTCTGCTGCCAGAGCCAGCGCTGGGCTCAGCCCAGGCCTCCCATCGGGCGTGCGAGGAAGGGCCGCGTGCAGGAGGGACGCTGCAGCACGGCTCCCC
>NW_009200413.1:6836-12025 GCF_000690835.1 Fulmarus glacialis
CAGGAACGCAGCCAGCTCCCACCCGCAGCAGCCATATGGGGAACCCTGCTCCGACCTGCCGCAGAGGTGACATGACTCTCCCCTGGGGAGACAGAGGCAGACTGCGACTTCGCTGCGCGGCACGCAGTACCCTCAGTCTCCGGAGAGACCATATGCTCTCTCCTTTCCCCTTCAGCCCTGAGCTGCCGCCAGCAGGGAGCCCGAGCCGGGCTGGGGGACTAAGGGAGGACCTCGCTGGGAAGGGGCAGGTTTGTGGCCCCCGGCACTGCCCCCTCTCTGGCCCGAGAGGAGGAGACTGCGGTGAGATTTGCCTGCATTCTCTCCCAGAGTTCCCCCAGATCTTCCTCCTGCTCTGCAGATCTCATTTGAAATGTTATTACATTATCCATTACCTAGGAGATTTCCAGTGGCTCACTAGCTCCACGCAGGCAAGAGACAGGCAAAGCTGCTCCAGCCGGGGAGGGCACCACGGCTGCATCTGATTGATGACACCCAGATAAAGCCCCCAAACCCGCTGTGTGTGACAGGGAGCTGCCAGGGCTTCGACAGGAGGAGAGGAGGCCCAGCACACACAGCACAGGGTGACGCCGGGACTGAGCTCTGATGCCGAGGGCTGGGAGCAGGACTGCGGTCGCAGGGGATCGGGGAAGGGACGCGAGCTCCAGCTCTGCCAGAAGGGAGAGGACACCTGGCGTTCACCCGACACGTGGCTGCGGACAGCCTCTGTGAAAGCAGCTCCTCCTGGATGGGAAACATCTCTGGAGAGGCTGCAGCATGGAGCAGCTTCCTCCAGCCCGGGGCTGAGGCCTCACCGCAGGGACAAGGTGCGGGGATGAGGCTCTGCTCTCTGCCACCACCGAATGCTCTGCTCCCAGGGCGCAGGGACGGCGTTGCTGATGCCGGGCTCTCTGCACGGCACAGGGCCTGCCCAGAAAGAGTCAAGGGGAAAAAAGCAAGGTGACCCCCAAGTTGCCTTCTGGGGGGGCTTTTTTGGGATGTGGAGAGCCAGGGAGGCTGGAGATATGGAAGGCACAGAGGCAGCATCACAGCTGTGGGATCCATGGGGACAGGAGCAATCACATGTGAGAGGGGTTTTATTCCAAGGTGGCTGCAGAAGACAGCTGGTGGGGCTGACGGATGTCCTCAAGGTGGCTCTGGGAGCAGCAGGGCAGGAGAGGGAGTGGAGAAACCCCCATGGAAGAAGAGATCCAAATCAGGCAGCCTTAACCCAGCCACTTTGCTGTGCAACCAGCCAGTGCAAGAAGCGATTGCAACACCTGCTTCTACCTGCAGCCAGCAAAAAGACCCCTCTTGGCACGCCAGCCCACCGCGAGCGGTGACAGGGGACAGGAGCAAAGCATGCACCGCCGGAGAGCCCTGACCTCCCTTGTGTGGAGAGAAATGTCCGAGAGGACTCACGTGTGCACGTGGTGGTGCCCGGTGAACGCAGGGTTTGGCGCACGTGGGCAGCAGCTCCTTCTCAGGTGCCTTGGTGGAAAAATTGCCTCTGCTCAGCATCCCCACTCCACCGGGGAGGGTGGCTGGGCCCTCTGAGGGGCTGCCCTTCCTCCCTCTGCCCCCCGCCACCTGAATCGTCCCGCCGCGCTGCGCTCAGGGCACACACAGCTGGCAAAATGGGTGTTTGCCAGAACCGGGCACGGACAGCCCACATCTGACCAGTGGCTGGGGGGGAGCCAAGGGCAATCCTGCAGGAAACACGCTGTCTCAGCAGCGCAGCCGTGAGCAGGGGCACCCCAGGGACCCCGAGGCTGCTTGTCCCCCACCACACACTCCTCACGAGCACCTCTGCCCCCCAAAACGCCTGGCTTTCCCTGCGCTCACGAGGAAACCCAGATCTCAGCTCTCTGCCATGGCTTTCCACCACAGTAATTTCTGTGCACGCTAAAACGCCCACACCCGCCCACGCAAATCAAACAAGCAAACACAAACCTATGAAGGAATCTAGCTCGTCTCCTCTGAGCCAGGCAAAGAGAGAGCCTTGTTGTCATTATCTCTATTTAAGTGCTTGGGAAGCGCTCGGATCCATGGGCCCCTGTTGCGCCTGTAAGTAGATCAGAGAGGTGGAGACCACAGAGGAAGATGCTCCCACCTATCCCATCACCCATTCCTGCCTCATGGACACTTTTTCGGAGCTCCATACAAGGAAACCTTAAGCTCGCCCGAGCAAAAATGTGCCATAGCAACCGCCTGAATCCAAAAAAGTGTCATAAGGAAGATTTTGAGTAGCATTAGAGCTGGGCGCGCTCTGAGCCCAGGGACCAAACAGGGGAGATTTTTAATCTCGCCTTGGTAGGCAGAAGCCAAAATCCTGATAATTTTTTAAAAAGATGAAGCTGTGTGGTGAATGTAGGGGAACGCTTCTCTTTTGCAGGAACCCATCAACAATGTGTCCGAAGTCCATCGAGCTTTAAAATGGCTCTAAACCATCCTGCTTTGGCCCGTGACCCAGCCTTTCTGCTTCCAGTCCCCCGAGGCTGGAAGAGATTTAAAGAATCACTTTAAAATGAAAAGTCGGCTGCTAAGAGCCCCAAGAGGGATGTAGGAACCGAATACCAGGAGGCGCCTCGCAAGGGTAAGGGAACTCCGACATCTGAACAATCAAGTGCCCCGAGAGGGCAGCACAGGCAGAAACTGGGGCCAGGGCAGGCAGAGCCACGCCACAGGCAACAGCATGGGAAGGAGCTGCCCTGATAATCACCCCCACTGACATGCAGCAGCTCTTCCGCAGTAACGGCACCATCTCAAGTCGAGGAAAGGTCCCGTCCCAGCTCCTCCGAGCACCTGCAAGGCCCCCGCGCCTCTGGGTAGCCAAGGATGGGGCAGACAAAGCCTGATGCGTTTTTTTCTGGCAAGGACACAACTCCCCTGGCACAAAGGGCACTTCCCTGGGCAGGGAGAGGCATTGCGATCGCAATATGATGCAGAGGGATGGAACATCCGTCTGGATGCACCCGAATCCTTCCAAGAAACAGCCTGGGTTTGTTTTAGAGACCCACTGGGAAAGATGCATCTCCCTGGCCCCCCTGCTGTCCCTGTGGCAGCCGTTTGCTCCCTCACCCCTCCGGTCCAGGTTCCTGCTGCCAATGCTCTTTTGGCATGATCAGGAGCTGTGTAGGCTGGAGCCGGTGAACAAACCCAAGCGTGCTCATTTCAGCCGCCCTGGAAGCAGAGGAGAATGGGAAGTGGGGGAGCGCAGACTTCCCAAATGGAAAAATACAGAATCAGCCGCGGGGAGGGCAACACTCGGGAAAGACAGGAGAGTTCAAAATTCTGGGTCCAACTAACGCCAGCTGCGGGCACGCTCCTCTCCAGTCCCTCACCAGGAGGGAACAGAAGTGGCGAAGGAAAAACAACGTGATCGCTCGTGCAGAGAAGGAAAGTTCTGAGCCAAGGAGGGAGGTGAGACCTCCCTGCCCATGCAGGCAGCCAGGGAGAGGTTCTGGCTCCTCAGCCTGTGCGCCAGCCCCAGCTCCCTTCCACCCAGAGCAGGTCAAGTCTCACACAGGCTGTGCCTGCTCCAGTTCCCGAGTGCCAGAGGAGCCATTCCGGCAGCTCCCGCTTGCAAACGAAAGGCAGGAGACACTCCAAGCCAGAGGGAGCAAGCGGGGAAGGAGCGTCCATCCCCAGTCAGGCTCAGAAACCTGTGTGTGAGTTTGCAGTTGGTGGAAGCGGAGAGAAAAAGCACAGAAAGTGCCATGCGGTGCCAGGGAATCCCGCTGGGGCCGGAGCAACAGGACACTGCAGTCGCAACGGGAACGCGGCCAGGCTAGGACTGTTGGTCCGCACCAGCCACACACCCAGCACCAAAGAAAAAGGCACAACCACATCCTGCTCCTTGAGTACAAGGAGCCCTCCCGCTCCAAACACAGATGCCTGGGAAAGCTGGGCACCCCAAGGGAAAGGGAAATGCTGAAAGACACACCATTAACACCATTTTACCTGTTTGCCTTTTACGATGTGCTTGGGCACAGGCACTTTAATCTCCAGGTCGCTGTAGTCCTGGGACCAGGCGTAATTCTCTCGCACAGCTCCATTGTAGCTGTCGGGGTTTGTCTGGAACTGCTCCTGTCTCCTGCGGGGGAAGAAAGGGGCAACATGCCAAGCGTCAGACAGATCAGAGCCTGGAGAGAGCAGGAAACCTGAAAGCAGGGTAGAAGAAGCAGAAAAGGACGGCAGAGCCTCTGCTTGGCCATCCTGCAAGCATCCCTAACACTTGAGGCTGATGCCCAGTCTTTCCCTCGCTACTGGCCCTGTCTAGGAAGGGAGAAGGTTCAGGTCGGCAGGCCCAGGACGCAGAGAGACCCCAGCCACCCTCCCCATTGCAGGAGACTCGCACGCCCCTCTCCCCAGCATGCCACAATGGAAGTCAGGCTGCTAACAGGACAGCTGGGGAGACACATTAATTTGGCTGCAGAAAAGGTGCATGGCTGGCTCAGGGCGCCTTCCTGGCTAACTCTGCTCGAGCTCAGAGCTCCCCTTCCCCTCTGCCTCCCCGCTGCATCCACCGCGCCCGTTGCAGCTGGAGCAGGGGACACCGTCACGCACCGGAGGGTGTGTGCTGTCTCCTGAGTCACTGCCGTGGCTGCAGAGGTGGCGGCCCCTCACTGCGACCTGGGTTCACCATGAAAAAACAGAGCTGGTTGTCCTCCTCCCAATTTTAGCGTGTTTGGGAAAACCATCAGCTGTTGTGACCCAGGCAGTTGCTGACACAGAGGTGAGGGAGCTGTGGAGCAGGACGCCTGAAGAGCCAGTCTGACGTGGCACTGGAAGGGGGCTACTGGACAAGTGGATCATGAGCAACACTTTGAGCAAAACACAGCCGCTTCCAGCTGTGGAAATCTCAGAAGAAGGATGAGGAGGCAGTTGTGAGTGTAGAATGGGATTTATCAGATCGATAAGCAATAATCAATACAGTATTTCCAGCCAAGAAAAGAGATCTCCATTACATGTCCCTTTAAACTGCTGGCAGGCTGAGGATCTCTTCCATCGAAACCTCCCGGAGAGGGCTTTCAAATAAAATAAAATCTTTCCTAAAGATAGCTGTGGTGCTAACAAAAGGCAGAGTTATTTTAAAATGTTTTGATATGCACCTAGTCCTCAATCTGGAGCTGTATAAACACAGGGCTGCAGCGAGTTACGTAAAGGGGGGCCGGTGACGAGTGGCCCCG
>NW_009200414.1:0-11331 GCF_000690835.1 Fulmarus glacialis
ACAAGTGATCTCCCTCTCTCTTTTTGAAGTGAAAGACATTGCATTTCTTGATTGCTGATAAAGCAACCCCAGTTGGAAAAAATATGTACATTTACTTTCTTTATGGACCATTTGTTGTTACAAACAAGCAAGGACAAACAGCAGAGCTGGACAATGGGTAACACTGCAAGGATATGGGGAATGTAAGGCTGTCAGGTTTGTGATGGTATTTGGTTAACAGCCATTCAGTGTAAGGAAAAGCAACCAACACACAGACACATAAACCCTAACGAACAGGAGATAAGAGTTCTGGTCTTTGTTATTATCTCTGCTAGGTCACTGACTGACGGGGCCATGGAAGGAGCTACTCAGGCATGGCCTTGAAGAGGTTCAACGAGAACTTTAGAACAGATAAGAAGTGGTAAACAAAGTCATCATAGGTCTCCTGGGAAAGAACAAATTTATTACAGGATTGCTGCAGGGGCTGGTAGAAATGTGCAAAAATTTTTATGGGATATTCAGGGGAAGTGCCAAAGGTAGGGAAGGTGAATCAGGGTGGAACAAGTGTGGGAAAATGGAGAGGAAGTGCCATAAAAAGGAGTCATTATTATAAGCTGCAAGTCAGTAGGTTTGTTTGGCCCAGCCCTGCACCTGATCACTGCAGCCTGTCCCATGTTTTTACCGACTCCTACTTGTAATATTTTCTATGTGACCTTGTGCTCTATTCTACCTAGGTGTGATGCGCAAGCAAACTTCAGAGTCAGTCAACAACTATGAGAAGACCTGTATCTGGAAAGACCTAAGGTCTAAGCCAATGACCAAAAGACCTCAGGCCTAGACACAAACATCGGATGAGCTTCAAGCCTGTGTTAACATTTGAGTCTGTGAATGTGGGCATGCTTGTGAATCAGCACGGGGCTGGTGCACGTGTTTCACTAGCAAACTTCTAATTCCCATCAGTTGGAGAAGAACTTTATCAGGCTGTTTGTATTCTTGTTCACCTGAGTGCTGTTTATATGTGGTGCCAGTAATGGCAATGTTTTTTCTCTGACTCCGATTCTGATAAAACACCATAGTCTTGCACTACGCTATAGTTCTTTCAGAGGCTATAGAACACCCAATTATCTTCAAGCCTTCTTTTCCTTCCATTCTGTGTGCCATTCCCTGCCTTCGTACTAACTCATCTTTTGCCAGCCACTCAAGACTTTGTCACATTTTGAAAGATGGAACTGCAAGAGCAACCTAACTCCGAAATCATGCATGGATGAAGGAAAACGTTTCCAGTTCACCTTTACAGCAAAATATCTGATAATTAGTAGCCAAGCAGCAAAATATGTGAATATAACAGTTCAGCAAATTTTATAAAGCCATAGCTTGCTGCTTTGAAAAGCTATTAGATTTAATAAGCTTGCACTTTTCTCCCTAATAAAACGTTCATTACATGACAGTTAAGACCAAAATAAGACCTCATATGGACCTCAAGACCAGAGGAACATGTTTGTTTTTTTTTTAAAAAGTATGCAATTGTTTCTGTAAATTTGTTTCTCCTTTAAGTGTGCTGAAAGGCTCAAGGGCAGCAGAAGGGGCAAATGCACTTTTAAGCAATACTGTAAATAATTTTACCTGTCCAGTATTTAGTATTGATTTTATACTTTTATACTTTATATTTTCTCAGTGTAAACTTTCAGTAGTAAAAAAAACTTCAGTACAATTTTTAGAAAAACGTATAGTTCCATACCTTCAGGTGGGGATATAAATAGATGTGATACAAACAACTAAACTGCCGTTGACCTGTATTACAAGTCAGATCATCTAGACCTGATGATTATGTAAAATTGTCTCTCTTACTGGCAAACAGACTCTAGCTGCACCTTTCATTACAGTCAAACCGTTAGGATTCCGACCTCATTATGAACTTCATGGTTATAGTGACAATAGCATGTTTTCCAGATCATTAAAGATGAGTCATTCATACAAGTATTTACAATATTCCTACACACTGACTTGAGCAACTAAAAGAACATCTGCATGACAGTTCATCAATAAGTAAAAAAATGCACAAGAAAATCCACACCTTCAAGCACTACTGGTACTAGAATCTCTCTATTTATCATCATTTACTTTATCATGAATGATAGAATTTTAAAGGTATGTACGTTACGGGCGTCAGCAAGGGTAACAGTTAACTTGCTTAAAAAAGGCTAAATGTTATTTTGTATTAATAAACTTGGATAACAGCATATTTTTCCGCAGATCCTGGGATTTCACGTGCCCTGACCTTGTACCATAAGTTAAAAGACAGTAAGAGCAGGAAAGAAAGAAACCTCAAATTGTGCACTTACTTATTCAATGTGAGGTCAAGGATGAATTTGGAGCCAAAGGCCTCAATCTGGAAACTTGCCTGGGCCAGATGTACAGCCTGTAAACATGAACACACAGGAGTACTATACAGTTTTGCAGAACATTTAAAGTTGTCAAAAGAATCACTGAGCTTTATATGCAACAAATATGTGACAAACACCTGTGAAAAACATGCTTATCTTCATGAACCTCATAGGCATATGAAAAGCTTTGCCCTTGTACCAAATTCTGATTCAGAAGGATTTGCCTTTTTAGAGGGTAAAGGAAGAGAGAAGCAAATGGTACCTGAAAAGCATGCTTTCAAATACACACTCATTCCTCACAAAAACAAGAAGGAAAAAAAAAAAAGATAAAAAAGATTCACACAAATGTCTATATTTTGTCATAACCAGATGGCTATGTAACAAAAGCGTAAGTAATGTAGTATACTGTTCTTTCAATTATGTTACTGCATTCATTCACTTTCAAAGGTCTGAAATAATTAAAGTATTTGTAATACATGCCTTCAAATAAGAAAATCGTGGCAAGTCTTGTATTAGATGTTATGAAAGACTCCCTCAAAGGAATCCCTTCACAATTAAAGGCTTTGTACTTGGCATTGTAGCCAAACCAACGTATAGAAGACTGATGCTGCTCAACATACAACAACAACAAAAAAACATTAGTTTGTCTCGCATAGGAAGTTAACTTTAACTTTCAGGATATTCAATTTTTGTCAGATATATAAATTCTATTCTGTATTCTTTATTCTTTTCTATACTGTTGTAACTGAAGCCAGAGACATTTAAAACATGCTCATCTGTTTTCTAGAAAAATAAGGAGAAGGTAAGAGATGATCCAAGAATTTCTTTTTGTGAAGACACTGTTCCAGCAGGGTGGAAGAGATTAGATTTGAGTTTCATAGAACCTCTTCCCTGATAATGTTCTAATCAAATCATGCTTACTTATACACTAATTTGATACAGCATTAATAATTACATAAAGTTGGAATATTATGACTAAGCCCTTTAATCAAAAGACAAAAAAATACTATTTTTTTATTAAACACCACAATGAATCTTCAGGTACGTCACAAAAACTACATAAAGTTCTAGCTAGTTTACGGCATAACTTAAACAATATGAAGGTTAGCTTTTACAGCCCACAAGGGTTGTAAATTTTGTTCTCCTTTGGAAATTTTTCCACAAAGTATAAATTCTTTATGTCCCTCTTCCATTCTTGCACTAAACAGAGCAGCACTGATTTTCATCTTATTTCTCAGCAAAGGTATCCGTCACCTTTCATAAAACCCTTCAATATAATTTTAAAAAACTATTTCTAAAAGTTGCTATAGTGACTAAAATCAGCTGTGATGTTTCCTGCATTAGTTTATCATTCCTTGCCCCCAAAATTACAATTTCCTTTTCAACAGGGTCACAGAGCTTTGCTATCAAGCTTCTTCAAAAAAAAGCATGTAGTTACAAAATATTCTAAAGATCTTTAATATCATTAAACAATCTCTTACCTAAAGCCTGGGTTTTGTTTATTGAAAAAAAAAAACAATAACTTTAAATAAGAATTTAAAAAATAATATTCCTAGGTGATATCTAAAATAATGGAAGCAAACCAGTATCAAGCTTTCTCTCTGTTATATTTTTTGGTAAATGAATATTAACAGTTGTCTCACCAGTTCACCAATTCACTGAGATAACACTGTCCTGGCAAACTGAGTTTACAGCTGCACTGAATCACCAGAGTGAAACAATTTAAGTATAAAGACAAACAGGTGACAGAGAATCTCCATCAAGAGAGAATCTGCGAGAATCTGCAAGGATGAAAGCTAGCATATATATTAAAAAAAAAAAAAAAGCACAGAGTCTCAGTTTAAATGCATGCCTAGTAGGAGAAGCTTTTCAGCCCCTGCTCCACGTTTTTTGCACAGTGAAACCAAGGAACAAGTTTCACAAGGAGCTTTTCAAGCACCTGTTTGTGACAAAAACCTCATTATGTTTTCAACATGCACGTGTATTAATTTAATTTAAAAAAAAAAAAGCATGAAAATTTGTTGCAGGAAAAGGGTTGCAATTAGTTTTATCCCATAAAGATTCCACTTAGAGTTACAGGAGCTACTGCTTTGAGTCTTCTTCACATGTAAAATTTACCTAAAATTATGTGTCTTCATATATATGCCACAACCAAGACTTCAATATTAACTATCTGGAAAGATCAGGTACTATTCCATTAAGATCACTCGGAAACATGAGAAATGAGAACTACAGAATTTCTTAAAATACCTTGGGTTTATTACGTTTTTTATACATAAATCAGTTTTGAAGTTTTGCAAAATATCTCCTGCTCAAAGATAAACATGGTAATTTTGAGTATATTGCATTTTTACATACAAACCATGAAGATTCAGTCTTTCCTTTAACACAAGATTATCATTTACAGATCTATGACATAACATTCCTGACACACATAACACGGCAAAAAGTGACTCCCCATCAGGATTTACTCAGTTTAGTGTATCATTAACGATATTTATAAGTCAGTTTAGAAACAATACTACCTACCAGTGATCCCAAACACTATACCTAGCCAAGTTGAGCAAAAAAGTAACATCAAAAGTGACTATATACTTCTTCCAGGGTTAATTTAGAAATAAAAATACACTCTTAAAAAAAAACAAGTGCAGCATTTCTTTCCCTTCTCCTAACAGACATAGGCATTACTTAAAATGCATATTCTTCAAAACACTTTAGAACAGCAGCAGCATCAAGGCTAAAGAATCACCTGCAAGAGAGAGATACCCAAGTGTTGTTTCCCCACTTTAAGCTTTTTTTGGTTTTTTCACTACTGTTGTTCTGACTGCCAATTCCAAACCAACTAAATAAGCCAAACTCTTGAATATCTTTCAAGAAGATTCAAGCTACTTAACTGATTATGAAAATGCTTAAGTGTGGAGGATGACATACCACCTCGAATAATAAAACACACTTCAAAAGCAATCATGGTGTACTGAAACATGCCAAAATCCTGAAACTTCAGCACAAGACGTAACAGATACTAAAAATGTACATGTATTAAAAAAAATGTGGATAACCTCAAGATCGGGAACTCCCATCAAGAACTGGTAAATCCAAAAGACAAGTTCTGGTTCCCAGAAGATCCTGAGCCACAAATTGCTGGAGTCTGGGAGACCAGTCTAGGAAGTAGCATCCCGTGACTGTTATGGTCCTATATCCCTCCCCTAAGCATCTGCTCCTGATTGCTCTCAGGGACAGCTAGATGGACATCTAGTCTGATCTGCCATAGCTTTTCTTTTGTCCAGTCAAGCCCATTTAATGATACATGTATATCATTCTTCAAGTTTCTAATCCATCAACCATGTATTCTTTATCCTTCTGCAATTTAAAATTATTTAAAGTAACTTGTATTCTTGGTCTACTATATCGTAAGAAAAAGTTCATCTTGTAGGATTACATATAATATCATTGCTATTTCTGAAAACAATTACTTCTGTATATAAAAACACCACTTGCTATCCATTACTGTGCCTCACTTAACAGATGTAGCCTGCACACATAACCAATTGCTGCCAAGCAGCTGACACTAATTTGCTATCCTGCCAGTAGGGCATGTTCTCCACCAAACCATTGGTTACAACAAGAACACTGGATTTTAAATCCCTGCAGTTTAGCAAAACCAGTTTTGAATTCAGTTCATATCACATTCAATTTTGAATGTGATACACCACTGCTGCAGCAAAATACAATTTTGTTAAGCCAGTTTAACAATAGGTAACCACCTGTGAAAGCCATAAGCCAGGTGAAGGTAATGAGACTAAAGTATTTAATCCTGAAACTGACATTTTTCCTGTAACAAGTTAGCACCGAAAGCTACCAGTGAGTTGTCACCAGGTGTTTCAGCCATGACAACCGTCAGGTACCACCATGATGGGAGGAAGTATTTCAGAAAAGTATCGGTGGAATTCTGTTACACAGCTTATAATTTCACAGTATTCTCTTATCAGCTACTGTGTAATACAATGCCTGAAGTATAATCTGAAATACAGTGTTCTTCTGACTGGCATAGAAATATAAATTCAAACAAGAATATAATGTAGATCAGCATATATTTTGAAGAATATAGATGGGCTAGATACCTTACCACATCTTTTCACAGGAAAAACATTAAACATCACCTTCTTGTACCACTTGCATACATGCATATGTTCACATCTGCATGAGTATTCTTTACTTACATAAACAGGAGACCAAGTTCCTTTGTACATGTTTGTTTATCATTTAAAAACCTCTGCAGAGATTCCCACTTCGACAGCTACAAGCTACTCCAACAGCAAAGCTGCAAAATTACAGAAAGTTATTCTGCAGCAAAGACTTACTGATGATATATAGACGAGTGGGTTGAAGGAGGGCCTGAGTCTTTAAAATTTTTCCTGCCCCCAAACCCAAATTTTAGAGAGGAAAAAAAAGTCTTTTTTCACTGTTCTAGAAGCTCAGATTACTAGTGTAGTCACTGTAATAATGTCCCTAGTATGAGGAATCTCTTAAGAGTCCTGTGGCTGCTTGTGCAAAGCATAGCATAGCTCTCAGCATTTTTTCCAAGCTAAAAATCCATACATAAAGAATTCACGTTTCTTTCAAACCAGTCATTAGCTTACTGTAAGTTTCAAGATAAAAATGGACTAGAAGGCTGTAATTGGAATCTCAGTTCTACTGATCCATGTCACAACTTGAACACTTTCATTGTTTTCATTATTGCACTTGGGCATAATTTGTCCATAATTCACTTTTTCCAGACTTTCAGGAATTTTACAACCATCATCACCAAAAGTAAAGTACTATACTGGTTTTACTTTCTTCACAGTAAAACTATGCCAACTACAATAATGTGTTATCCCTTCAAAAATACTAAATTCTGTCACAAGTCTTTAAAGAAAAGTAACAGCATTATTTAACTGACTGATAGTACCTCTGGGTCTTTTGCTATATTCATACAGATATGATCTCCAAATGACAAGCTCATTGCTTTTAGAAATCTATTTTGCATATAGTTCTGCTGACTAAAACAATGGCCAAAAGCTGCCTCTCTCATTTCAGTAGCTGAGCAAGGGGTTTCATCACTCCCATTTTGGAATTAGAAACCTAAGTCAGATTTAGATGGATTTTACACCATTAAAACATTTTTTGATCTAGACCTTCATTCTGATAATAGTACAAGTTTTGTCACAAATCAATGTGACTTACTATATAGTAGTTCCTTACTCTTCTTTTAGCTTGTTTGCCTATCCTCAGACTTCATACAAAAGCCATCCTTCTTTAGTGTTTGGAAAACATCTGCTATATGGCACATATGCCAAGATAACCTTCCACTATTCATTGGAAATAAAGCATTTCATACTGAAACAGCATACATAAATGTCACAGCAACATGTAAAAACTCATGCTTAAAACATACAGGATTTCACAAAAGTTCCTATTGATTATTTGTTTCTGGTCTTTAATGATCAACAACAGAGAGGTTACTTTGACACACTTGAACCTCAAGTCTTGAAGACTGTTCTTTGAAAGAATGGTTGTTGGCATGTGAACAAAGGCTCAGGCCTACCTCTGAAAGCAATCCTATTGCTGCTCTTTTAACCCCAGGGGCCAGAACCCACCATTCTCTCCTAACATGACAATACTTAGATACCCGTCTGTAGTGACACTGGCCTCTAAAATCATATCCCTCTTGGGATTTTGTTCATAAGACTCTACAAAGTAGCGCATCCATATCTTGGACCACTTTCCTGCAGTATCCAGCTTCCCACAAATGCTAGAAAACCTATAAACTTTTTTTTTTTTTTACTTCAGAACAAGGCCTAACAAGTACAAGTATTGCATTACCTAACCTATAAAAGGTTTCAGTTTCTAAGTGTTATCGCTTGAAGCTCATGAGAGGACCCAGAAATATATTTAATTTAAAAAAAAAAAAAAAAAAAGATTTAAAAACTTTTAGAAATATCATGACTCACATTTCAGCTAGGAAACCAAGACGTAGATCTACTTGAAGAGAAGTTGGCGGTAAGGAAGATGGCCTTCTACTCCCAGAAACCAAAAAAGATAGGAAAGACCAATTTCAACCCTCCTGTTAGTCAGTAACTACTGAAGATGCAGAGTCCACATAGGCCTTTTGCATTAATATGAATTCAATATAGAATAGGAAAAAAAGACCAAGTACACAAAATCATCCATTTGCAAGTAGTGTAAATTGAAGCTGCACCACAGAAAATTCTGAAAAGAATGCAAAGCCAGCCGAAATACTACAAAGATTCTCCAACTGTCTTAAACTCATACACATAAGCCACATGAAGTTCATTTATTATTTTGATCAGTTTTCATTACATGAGGCTTAAAAGTGAAGACCTGACCTAAGATAGGCAAGGGAAGGGAAGACAACAATTAACGCATGCGATTTTTATCCGGATTTTAGTAAGAATTCACGTGATGCCACCTCTTGAGAGACTATTAACCATGATCTTTCACCTTTTACAAAACAGGCCTGCTTTTTCTTCAGTACCACCTCCTTTGCAATGGCTGTGATACTGTTGTTTTCCTTTCATCTTAAGGATGCTTTCCCTCTCAAATTTCATATGCTGCATATCAAAGTTGCATAAAGGACTGAGACAGCGTTGTAGCTCAACCTTTAAAGCAACATAGCAGAAAACATAACATTCAGCCTGGCAGGAATATTTTCTTTATTTAAATGACAAACAACTGAGCTGAACAGAAGCATCTGGAGTTTTCACCCCAAGAAAAATAGCCCAAAATGAATATAATATGGGGGAGGGGCGGGAGGTGAACTGTCTTCACAGTCAAAACTACTATCACACTTTTTTTTTTCCCCAGTTGTTAGGGTCTGCAAAACAGTTTTCTTAACCCCTCCCTCCTCCCCAAAATTACACTAACAGCTTGGAATTATGCATGAAGACATTGCTTCTTTACAACTTCTGAGAACTTATGATTCAGTGACCTAAAAACAGTTAGAAGCTGTTGAGCAGATACAGTCTTCCTTCATATGCACCTAGTTCAAGCCATTTTCCACTCAAAATTGGGTAAGGTTGCCCTGAGCTGTGTTTCTCTGGCAATCCTCTTATCTTGAAATCACATCTTGTGTTGCGAGACTCTTCCCTCTGGTGGCCTCCATAAGCTCTTGCTCCTAGCCTTTTGTAACAAGTTGTGTCCCATGCAGTCTTCCCACTAGGCGCTAACAATCTTATACATGCAGCCCGCAAAAATGAATCAAAGCAGTCACCTGGTTCAATAAAGAGATCACCAGTTCATTCAAAACACTACCTCCATCTGCAGAAGTTTAGAAAGACAGAGCCAAAGAACACAGGTGACTCAGACCTCTTCAGCAAGTTTAAGGATTCTTGTGAGCTTCTTCAGTGTGTTTTTATAAACAGATGCTCATTTTTAAGCATTTCACACTAAAAATAACTTCAGAAGAACTCAAAACCAGTTAGCCTTAATTTGACTATGAGGAAACAGATATACAGATTTTAGCCTTCAAGCACCAAGTATTTAAAATACGATTTTTTTAGAGGACAAAGAAAATAGATTATACACTAGAACTCTGTCCACCTTGGAGAGAGACCACTGCACTTCGTCAAAACTATGGTAAACATTCTTTTTTTCAACAGTGAGAAAAAGCTTCTTAGAAGAGTAAGAAGGAATGAAAGAGGCTCTACCAACAGTTTAGATCACATACACCCTCTCATTAGGATGGCATTTCACCAAATTCAAAAGGGGATAAAGAGGATCAGTGCTAAGAAAGCAATTTATTATTTAAATTTTTGATTCTCTGGTACACTGTTTTCTCCTCCAGCTCTTCACTTCTATATACATTTCATGAAGAAGGTTGCAGACCCTTACTTTTAGGAAGAGACTTTAGAAAATAAAATATTTTATATCATTTTACATTATTATATTTCTCTAGCTTTACCTCTTTCTTCCCACATGCACACGATTTCCTCTACTCTTCCCCTCTTCTTATAATGACTCAGCATTTCTGAGGTATTCAGGCCTAATCCCACAAACTATCCATATGGCTTATATTCTTCTGGCCACTATAATGAAGTTCCACAGAAAGGGGTCTACTTGAATAATATCCATAGTTAGGGAGTATATCCACATCATATGCCTATAAGTGGTATATTAAGGCTGACAAGAAAATACAGGTTAAAGGATGTATGGTTCCAAGAACAGTAAAAAAAAAAAAAAGAAAAACATGGTATTTTTCTTCCTTAACTGTCCACTATGTCTGTATATAAGGTCATCATATTTGTCTTTACTTTTTTCACATGCTAAAAATTAATCCTAAATATAGATTTCTTTCTTTACCTAACTATAAAGGTATTTTGGTTATTTCTTTTAATTACCAATGTGGGAGACAGCAAAATCTCGCAAGTAGGATTTATTACAATACAGCATTTGTTTTAATTCTGGGAAAGGATAAAAGCAAGAACTAAAAAATTCTTTCCCGCCTCCCCCCCCAAAAAATCAAAACCCTCATGTATCTTTCACAGTCCAATTGCATTCTGTTTTCTTTATGGGTTGTTTTCCTTTTACATCCTAGGCAGACTTCCCCCCCCACCAAGTATTGCTCTACAGAAATGATTATAGTGAATGTTAAACAGAACAAAATAACCAAAATATTTGTTATTATATTATTGGTAAAATAGATGGAAGGGCAAAGAAATTACTTCATGCAAGAAAAGACACAAGATGCAAGTTGGGGAGGGGAAGCCCTCTACGGTGCTCTGGAAGCAAGACATGCAAAAATCAATCCAGACAAGGAACATAATCAACCCTTTCCTCCAATTAAATGGATCAAAGCAATAGTAGTTTCATGCCAGAAGAATGAAGCCAACATAATGTCACTCTCTATGAAGCCCCAAGCTTAAAGAACCCTTCTGTGGGAAAAACTGCAGCGTTAGCATTCCCTACA
>NW_009200414.1:11362-14182 GCF_000690835.1 Fulmarus glacialis
AGTAGTAAGGAGATCCACTTTACACAACACTCAGCAGCAAGCGCACCCAAGGAAATCAATACCATTTCTGTCAGCACTGATTTCTGCAGAGCTTTACCCTGACAGGTAGATTTGACGTAGGGCATAGGAAGGATAGGCAATGGCAGCAATGTTCTTGTGGGCATTGCTGGGTAAGCAAAGAGATTGGTAGACATTCTCCTCTGCGGATTCCAAGAAAAAACTCATGTAGAAACATGGAGGAAGCACTATTCCCAAAGGCAGGTCTGCAAGCACTTGCAAATCCCTTTCTTCCCACAGCCCTCTCCAAAGACGGGAACAGAAAGTCCCTAGTGTTTAAGTTTATTTAAAAGAGTGGTCTCACTTTAGAGGGGTATTAGTTCTGAATGTAGTATTCTCTTAAGCAGCTCCAGTTTCCAACAATCGAACAGTTTTTCTGTGCTATCCATAACATATTGGTGTATTTAGGTGTATCCAAAGGCACATACTGGTATCCAAGTTCAATAAGCTAGGAAGCAACCTTTCCTCCCATTAAAACATCAACTATCTCATCTTTTTTTCAAAGATTATACAGTGCCTCCATATTAATTCCACATCTGAAATGGCACATAATCAATATCAACAAAAGCACATACAATGCATAATAAATTCGCTTTCTAAAATTTCAAAAGCAATGCAATTCAATAGGTAGGAACTCCATTATAGCCAAGTCCTTCAGTAATATCATACACACTGATCTGCTTTGCTGTCTCTTTTCTCTACTATGGCAATCTTTACCCTGACTTTACCTTTTTAACCTGTGGGAAGAAATTTATTTTTTAAATAAAAATTCATAAAAATAGGATGGAATAATTTTAAAGGGTGCCTCCTAAGTGATATAGTTTAGGTTTACTACTTTACCAAGCCATTTCACAAAACCAAAGTTTGCTCAATCCCGTGCAATTTCAGAAAAAAAATTTACTATCTGCATCTATACAAATGAAATATTAGATCTTGTCATTAAAAATGAAAAACACAGGTATTATTTGACAAAAACTGTCAGTGGCCTTCACTGGTCATACACTGGCACGAAACCAATACTGCATTTATTAGGTAGTGCACGATACACTCAAAGCCAAGTAACTTATGCTGTAAATTCAGGATTCTAAAGAAACTCCCTATGCAGACATTTCTGCAGTCTAGACCTATTTTGGAAGGAGCATTTCGTTGATGACAGTATACCATAAGTCAAGACACCAGAATCTACACCGATGAGACAAGTCAACTTTGCATAATTCCCACTCGTTTTATCTACGGTTCAGCCTCTGAACCATCCTGAAATTCAAAATAATTATTTTTAAATTAACACAAGGGAAATTACATTATTGTTTAATTACATGTCCTCCTTTAATTCCTAAAACCAGTGGTAAAGACCACTATTAAGTCTCGAAGATCTACAGAATAAAACATTCACACACAGTTCCACATCACATATTACCGTTTTGAAAATTCTGCAGATGAGCCTCTTTTTACCCTACCTTGTTGTGTTTCTGCTGGTGCCTTGCCCTAGTATCCAGGATATGGTAAGGGGTTTCAGAGTCTCTGTTGATGTAATAGATTAGTCTTGAAGGCAGTGTGATTTCTTTCTGGATTGCATTGCCATAATTGTTATTTTTACTGTTACTGCTTTTATTCTGTTGAAATGTATTCTCTTCATCTGCCAGTACTCCCTGTACACCGCCTGCCGTTTCATTCCAATGCAGGTCTAAGGAAGAAAGATATGCCAGCCATAAATTAGATGGCAGAATGTGGTTATTTCCATTAAAAAGCTGCATAATTAGCTTGCAGTATTCTACTATTTTATTAATCACTCAAGCAAACAAAAAGATAGCTTACACATTGAGCTAGATGCGATTCATTCTTCACACATAAAATGGCTTCAGAAATAACATTATTTATTTAAATGCATATACATTTTCACATGCAGTTATGGATTATAAATATTTTAACACCTCTCAACCTCCAAGAAGAAAAAAAAAACTTAATGGATATATAGCGACACCCTCTTTGATAGCTAAGTTCTCTCTCAGACACACACACAAAAAAACAAATATACATCTACAAAAGGCTAACAATACTCCCCATGTTCCTAAGACAAACTGAATTCAGAGTCCATGCGCACTGAATGCTAATCAATTCCCTTTACATAACAGGAAGTTTTCTATCGCTCTCATTTAACTTTGACAAGAGCCCTTTTCTTCAGTGGCAGCTTTTCAGATGAAATCCTGTATCCTTTCTCATTAAAATTCAAAGATACAGTCAATCAACAAAGATAACACGATGCACAAACCGACTATATTCAGCATTCCACGTCATCTACAAGCAATCAAAAGCAAATAAACAAAAAGCACACACAAAAATCCAACCCCAAACAACCAAATTAGCCTCCCAGTCAGATCCCCGTACACATTTATCCTGACACACACAAAAACCACCTAAGCCTTTTTTTGTCGCATACCTCACCAGCGTATTTCTACGCACACCATCCTCTATCTAAAACACTGCAGCATTGGCTTCAGAAGATCAGAGGGGGAAACCTCACATTTCTCTCTTTTTGGTAAGCAAGCAAGCCAAGGAAACATTTTCTGAGCCCTGTTTTTCTATACGCCGGAACAGACACGTACATAAAGCTGGAAGGGGTGGAGGAAGAAATCGTGCAGGGGAAATGGATGTTATCGGGGTTTATCACCCAGGGCGGAGGCAGGGGAGGGGGAGGACGGGGACCGAGAATCCGCAGACGCCTCACGCACACGGACACACACACCCCGTCATACCCACCGGCGG
>NW_009200415.1:0-338 GCF_000690835.1 Fulmarus glacialis
TCTGGGCATGTCCTGGTTCTGGGCATGTCCAGGTGCCGGGGGATGGGTGTTGTGTGTGCTGGGTGCTGGACATGTATAGATGCTGGGAATGTGGAGGTGCTGTGTGCTGTGCACTGGGCACTAGCGGTGCTGGGTGTTGGGGTGTTGGGTGCTGGGCATGTTCGTCTTCTCTGTGCTGGGCACGGGGTGTGCTAGGTTCTGGGCATGTGCGTGTGTGTGGTGCTGGGTGCTGGATGCTGTGTACGGGGAGCTGGGCATGTCCGTGTGCTGGTCACTGGGGATGGTGGGTGCCTGGCCCTGGAGGTGTTGGGCACTGGGTAGTCCGGGTACTGGGCCGT
>NW_009200415.1:500-798 GCF_000690835.1 Fulmarus glacialis
GGCATTCCCGGGTGGTTGCCATAGACTAGGGCAGTAATGCGTGCTGGGCTCTGTGGTACTGGCCATTTCCCTGTGTTGGGTGCTGGATGCTGTGTACGGGGGCGCTGGGCTTGTCCCGGTGCTGGCACTGGGGGTGCTGGGTGCTGCATATGTCCAGGTGCTGGGCAGTGGTGGTGGTTGCTTGGCGTTGGCAGTGCTGGATGCTGGGTATGTCGAGGTGCTGGTATGTCCAGGTGCTGAGTGTTGAGTGCTGGGCATGTCCGGGTATCGGGTGTTGGGTGCTCGGCAGTGGGGGGGG
>NW_009200416.1:0-9994 GCF_000690835.1 Fulmarus glacialis
GGTGGCGGGGGGAAGGAGGGAAGAGGGGAGAGGGTGCACAAAAAAATTACAAAGCTATTAACTACTATTGTTTGCATTTAAAACAGACACTGGTATGGATATAGTTTTATCTTTTTCTATGTACATAATGAAGAGTGTACTATTATAGATTTTTTCAGTATTAAAAACAAGCGAGATTGTAAACAAGAAATATTTTATCTTTTTATGAGGAAAATCACTCTGAAGAAAACCTTCTTGATTTACCATATAAACTGTATATCCTGAAAGATGTCTGTTCACTTAGAGTTATTAGTCCCTAATCCAAATACATTGCTGATCCAAGACATTTACATTGTTGTTATATGCTTACAGATATAACTGACACTTTTTTTTAATTCTGCATGTACATTAAAGACTACAATAAAAAGATGTTTAATGGTAGCTCCTGTCCGACTTCTTTTTCCTTGAAAGTTGTGAACAAATCTCGTATTATTAGGAAGAAAAGCCCAATATTTCTTGATAAAGAAACAGAAAACGATGTCATTTGTTTCTTAAGAAAGAACGTGCAAAACCGTCTCGATTTGTGGTTCAGGATCTGACTCAGGAAGGTTCTTCCCAATAAAAAAATGACATTTTTTCCCCAAGTAAATATTTTCTTCTGCTAATTGGTAGGCAGTAGACTAGTGAATACAGCATTGAATAGGGAGCCTAAGCTTGTTTAAATGCTTGGTGTTCCTCAGTTTTCCTGCATTTCAAATTAGGATAATGATGTTTACTCATAGACAATTTTAATATCCAATAAACAGAATGATACCATAATATAATGAGTTGTTTATAGTTCCTTTTATATAAAATACTTTGACCATCCAAAATTCAGTCCTGGATTGTCCTGATGATAAGCTCTTCAATTACAATTGTTTAAAGCTTTCTTTTTCAGTCCAGTGGAAACAGCATAGTTCCCACTCATTAATAAAAGCTCATTAGCCTAAGCATTTAATGTATGGAAATAGGGGAATGACAGCTTTTATCCAGCCGTGTATAGACCTAACTTGTGACAGGACAGTTCTTTTCTATGGGTTTATTGCACAATATCTGTCACACCGCTAAACTGGTACACAAAAGTCCAACACAGCAGGCTATTACATTTTGACCTACAAATCTATTAACCGTATTTTAACATTCAAATGGCAGATACCAGCTTAAGGTAGTCTGTCATATGTTTTCCAATAGCAGGATGGTAGTTAATAGTCCAATGGTAACAAATAGTACCTTGAATTGGCCTATGTGAGAAAACTTTAAATATTTTAAAAGCTAAAAGGGAGGTTGTAATGTGAAAGTAAAGCAAATGAGCCTTACGGTATTCAAAAACATCTTGCTTTTGCAAAGAGCCTGATACACTCAGGACGGACACATCTTTTCATCTTAACCATTTATAACGTCATGTCTCCGAGCCTCTTCATGGGAGAGATGTGCCGATTCCCCCTACGATTGCCCTGTCCCTGGTGCCTCGCTGGGCGGCGGTCGCAGGGCTGTGCTGTGGGTGAATCTCACACCCATGCTTCTGCCAGGCTCTCAATGCAGCAACACTCACGATCAATACCAGAGTCACGATACACCCCATAGCAAGATCCAGGTTTGTCTACTAGTGGACCAGACATCAGCTGTTAGACAATGGCATCAGACAATCTCCCACCGTGGCTGTAAATGTGGCGTAGACAGTCTTACACTACTAGATATGAAAGTCAGTGTCACAAGCTGCGTCAGGACCTGTGTGTTCAGGTGGGCTCAATACCACTTTTTCTTCCTACCAGAAAACTTTCTTGGCTGTCGTTGGTCACTCTTCTCATCCTCTGAGGCACCAGTTCTTAAATTGTGTAGCCGTGTAGCTTGAAATGTGTTCCTTTGAATACCCTGAGACTACGTATGGGGGAGCTGGACACTCCGGTTAAAACCAGTTGGAGGACCCGAGTTTTGAGAAATGAGAGAGCGTGAACTGTTGGTTGTGTGGTTGATCCCTCTGAATTTGATTGATTAAGAACAAACTAAATACAGAATATTTTTTTGAAATATATTTATTGGAATGAAGTTGCCACAAGATATAATGACAAACCAAAGGCTTTTATTAATGATGGAGAATTTCCATAGCTGCACCCAAGCTGCCTTTTGACCCTCTCTTAGGTTAAACTAGAACTGTTCTATGTTCACTTGTTTGCTTTCGTTGCCTTGTGCATCTGCTGCATCCTCCTCCTTTTTTTTCTCATCTCCTGAGTAGGGGGAAAGATGCACAAAATGAAAGTCTTTGCTGAGCTAGACACCTTTGCTGTCTTCATTTGTGTCTTACAAACCTTAACTCCTTCACTTTTTGTTATCTGACACGGGGACACCATGTGACACAGGTTATGTTATTTCTATCTTGCTTTCTTCTGTGGAATTCTTAATTAAAATTTCAATTGTATAGTACGAGTAGCACATCCTGTCTTCAAGATGCTTTTCTCTATTATGGCCTCTGGAGGCACAGTGGTAAAATGCACATTTTATAACTATGACAATATATAAATGCACAGTATTCTCACTGCTTTTACTAAGGATGGCAAAAGTGGGAAGAGAGTGATTAGACCCAATACAAGCCTGTGTCCTCCCTCATAGTCAAGGCACATTTTAATGTTGATTCAAGACACAATCCACAAAATGCCCTAGGCTCAACGCCAGTAGGTAATTTGCTTTTGTTCTGAGAACCTAAATTTACATAACCCTGCAGACACCTGAATTTCCTTGGCACATAATTGTCAGTAAAACTCACTGTAAGGGTGCCCGGGTCACACCTATGCACTGCTGGCAGGTACAAATGAGATGTTCCCCTGGCTGCCGCCTTCTCCTGCAGGAACTGGAGGTGATCGCTCAGGGATCGCTAACAAGAGCTAGGAAATGATGCCTCTCTGAGTCTTGTAGTCTAGCATCTCCCTCCTTAAGATAGAGGAGACTTATACTCATCTCGCTGCACTCCCAGGTGTAAACTGAAGCTGCTCACTGCTCAGTGTGCTGACTACTAAGGATATAATTTTTATAAGCCCAAGTCTCCTTGTGTGCTGTGCGGGAACTAACCATAGACCCCTAATGTGGCATGATGATTTCCAGGAGGTGCCAGGTTGCCTTAAAGGCACTACTTGAGCTTTGTGACACCATTATCGGTCTGAAGTCTTCAGGGCTCAGATTTTCTCTTCCATGAAGCGGTTGTCAGTGCAGAGGGGAGTAAAGGCATTATGGTCTCCAGTTTTAGCACTTCTGGAAATAATTCTGGTTTCCATCTTGAAAGACTAGGACCTAGGCTGAAGGTTGTTCTGTTTTCTGCAGGCTGACAGCAGCTCTCAGGGGTTGATTTGGCACCCAGGGATTAACTTAAATCTAAGGCTGTCATAGCTTCAACCTTCTCAGTTGAGGTCCTTTATCCACGATATGGAGTACCCCTTACAGCGCATCTAGGCACTGACAATCTTTTCCTGGCTAGTTATTCTGAGCTACAAAATGCTTTACACCAGAGGATCAGCTCAGAGGAACCTTAAAGGACCAAGGGATCTTTAGTTGTGTAACTTTTTGGCAACTATGAGAATATAGGTATTCACCTGTGACTATTGCTCATCAAAACATTCAGCCTGCCCATCTCCAGCAACCGACGCTCCAGATGCAGCTTGCCAGATGTACATGTTGCCAGAAATCCTACTGGCAAAAAATCCAAAGTGAAAAAAGTGACATGGAAACTAAATAGTTGGTGCTAAGAGAAAAAAAAAAAAAAAAAGTAGTAGTACATCAAAAGGAGCAGCTATATTCTATAGAGAGAACAACAGGATGAGAGAATCTCAGGAGTCTGCCTTGCATACTCAAGGAATGAGGAGAAGCTGTGCACAACAGGAGCATTTCCATCTAGCAGTGATAGATGGAGACTTTTGGAAGGAAAAAAGGAGAGGGATGACTGTTCCTACCTTTCTTCAGTTCCTACCTGTAACATTTTGCAGGTAAATTCTGAACTGAAAGAGAATCCTACAGGGGAGCGAGTATGAACAGTGCAGTGATAGGCACCAATAGAGACAGCAATAAGCAGGGCATTAAAGCATCATCAAGATGGGCAAATTCCTACTTAAGCGTGGCTTGCCTTGAAGGAGAATGACCATAGGTATGGTCAAACAGAGCTAAGTTTAAATGCATTGACAAGCCAGCTCAGAACTTACCTCAGACACGGTACGTATGACCAGATTCGCACAATGGGAGCCTGGCTGGGCAAAAAAACAGGTCTGGAAGCTGCTTCCCATCCTGGAGAAGCACACTGATAAGCAGGCTGGGGAATCACCCCGTGCTGCGAGCAGCAGTCAGACTCACGCAGGAAAACTCTCCACATGCAATCCCAAAGCCCAACCCAAATCTGTTGGTGGGCAATACAACACAGCCTGTGTTCCCTGCGATAAGCATATGATGCCTTGCCAGACTACTCATTGGATAGAAATGATCTGTCTCACTGACAGAAGGCCTCCGTTGTAGTCTAGATTCCTTGTAGGACGGTAAATATCCCAATCATAGGAACTGATAACTGAATGGAGCGTATGAGTTCTTGTAGGTTTAAAGTGCCTTTGGCATTTGTTCATACTTGTCATCTCCTGACTTCTAATCTTCTGACAGTATTTTATCTCTTTATTTCGTGATGTGTAGACTCCGATTCAACTGTTGCAGACATCTGTCAATTCAGCTGTCTTCTCTTAACAAGAGCAGGTGTTGTTACTCCCTACTAGACAACGATTCAGCTACATTTGGAAGCAGCTAAAATTCTGCCTGTTTCATCTGTGTTGAGTTTCTGAAATGGTCCAAAGAACCCTGTGAAACAAAGGTGCTTAGGGACAAAAAGCTGGAGCTGGTTTTGTCAGATTTTAGCAGGACTGGATCTTTTGGTCTGAATTTGAGTGTCTTTGGAGCATCATTTCTATAGTTTAAAAGATTCCTTTGTGTATCTCTAACAACCATCCTTTGAGGAAGGCCACTGAAAATACAGATTTACTCCTCTAGGTTGCAGAATTGTCTGACCAAATACCAGTATTTAGCACAGAGAGGTTAAAGCCAGCACTGCCCAGCTCTTCAGTGGAGTGGGAAAAGCCTTTCTGAGGCAGAGCTCTCAAAAAAATTTGGACCTCTCCATGTGTCAGTTTACTCCTTCCTGGCCGAGAGACTAAAAATTTTACAGTTGAAACTATATTATAGTCATCCAAAATAAGAAAAAAAACCCTTAATTGTCTATGACCTGTTGAATCATGGATTATTGAGGACAGAAACTCAAAGCAACCCTGTTGCTGATGGCAGCAAGAACTGGGCTTAAATGCGGAGGGATTCCTCTTAGCACTAGCAAAAGCCTCCAGTTTGAACCCTCACCTTGAGTCCTGGGGATGCTCTACCCTGCCTCTCTTGATAAGCAATATTTCTCATTTAGAAGATTAAGCCTGTACAGAGACAAGGGAAAGTAAAATAAACTTGGGAAGAATTAACAATGCTGAATTAATCATATATTTGTATTAGCAACGATTAAAGGCACATGCTGTACTTCTTTGCGCTAAACTTTTTACTCAGTTTCGCAGCCACAACCGTGATACTTGCCTCAGCTATTGCCCTTTTGTAGTCACTACTGTCATTTCAGCTAGCCCTTCTCCCTATTTCACCATCAGTGGTTACATCACCACGATATCCAGGAATTCCTTCATTCACACAGACATGTCGCTAGCTCATAGGGATGCTCAGACCTACCTCATTTGTTTCAAGAGACTTACAGGGAATTCACAGAGCCCTGCTGCTCTGCTGAGCAGCTTCAGCTCAAAGCATTTCTTTCCCTCCAAAGCCACCTCCTCATCACAATGTCTGCAGAAGGTCTACAACTTGCAGGAGTCTTAAAGTCCTTGCCCTGTTTCTGTTCTGACCTCTGTTCTACTCCATTTCAGCATCAGCTTCCAGCAGTTATGTAGATGATTCTGGATAGAAAGCTTATGCAAATAAAATCACTCTCTGGCTGCCCTCTCCCTGTTCAATAGCATTTCATAACCTTCTCCTAGGTGGAGCTTACAGTCTTTTTTGTCTCTGTTTACAAACACCAGCTAGGAGCAAAAAGCCTTTATTCCTATAAGGAAACCACATTCAAAGTGGCTAAAAACTACTAGCTAACCGTTTTATTGCTCTCTGTTGAGTCCTAGTACTATGTTTCCAAATGCCCATCAGATAATGACCAATATAATCAGATAATACCGACTTATTAGATCCAGTTCTTTCAGTATATGATGCTACCTGCCGTGGCCCCATGAACACTGAGTTCAGTGCAAATGCAAATTTTAAATTGCTGCCCAAAACTAAGCTGTCCTGCTGGGTTACCAAACACTGCTATTGATGAAAGTCCGTTAAGAAATTACACTTTTACCTTAAGAAATAACAGTTTATCTGTCAACCAAGGATATGTGGGTAGTTGCAGTCCAGATGAGCAGCCATGTTGATCCCTTTTCATGGCACATACTATCAAATTTCATTATGTATGAACACCAAATGATTTTCTGAGGCAGAACGTAAGTCCCTCAGGAGCTTTACAGTCAGTGTCTTAATTCTGCATAAAGAATGTAACAGGTGCAAATAGTTGGCATAAGGCATATGAATATTTCTAAAGACAGTTCAATAGTTTGGAAAAGGGCATGAAATGGAATAGTTCTCACAAAACAAGTTGTCTGTTTCCAGACTAAATATTGGTACACACAACAGAAGTAAAAATGCTTTCATATTGCCCTGCAGAAATGCCTATCCCATGTCTCCTCAAAAGACTGGTTCTCATAGTAAAGAAATAAGCTGCAGCATTTTTTAGTTCTTACCTCTTCCAACGCTGATACCATTTTTCTGGTAATTTCTGTGTTGTATGGACCTAGGACTGAAACTGGAACCACTTCTGCCATGCAAATCCTTCCATATGCAGAGAGTAGTGATGTGATCATGGTGAATCCGATGTGAATTGAAACTCTACTCTGTGGTTCTCTGGTGTGTGGCACTTCTCACGGCAATAAGCTGTTTATCTAATTAAAGTTAGATGGATTTGTTTTGCATTTCTTTTACTGGTGACTTATTTGCAGTTAAACACAAAAAAAATGCAGAAAAGAATAAGTGTAATCTAAAAAGTTTGATTGAAAAATACTTCTAGTTCAAGGCTGCTGATCCATGTAGTCACCACAGCTATTGTATAAAAATCTTGGGTTTGGTTTCTATCAGAAATATTGCAGCAACCCTCAAAGTCACATGGAGGTTGTACAGTGCAAGAGTAAATCATCAGCTAACAAAATATCTCCCGACAAAAATGGTAATCCAACCTGACCATAAGTTTGTCTTAATCAAGTACGGTCTCATATAATTTGCTGGGAAAACTTATGCATTTGACACTACGTAAAAGCCTTGCTGAAAATGGGCCTGATTCGTAGAAATCTTTGGTCACGGTGCCATTACCACTCTGTAATGAATTCTGCATGGAGGTTGAAGGTGGAAACTGGGACCAGAGCAAATGTCACTTCTCCACTGGTGCAGCCTTGAGGTTTGTGTCTCCAGGCAGCACGGAATGGAGAACACAGAGCTCTTGAGGAAGTCAAAGCCAAGCCCACAGTACATCAGGCCCCTGGCTACTCCCACACAGCCCTATAAAGCGCCCGAGGGGGGGACGAGGGCTCCCTGGGAGAGCTGATGGGAAGGGAGCCAGCGCCTCGCCGAGAGCTGTGCCACATGTCAGAGCGATGCACAGCCGATAGTTCACCACTGCTCTTCCACAGCCACATGTGTTGACCAGTCCCAAGCACGGGCTGAACACCCTCACAGCAACCTAAAAATGCTTCTGGCTCACTGATTAACCTCCATGGTGAAATGTAGTATAATTTAGGATGTATTTTTCTGGCTCCCATGACATCAGAACCCTTCTGCAGTTGTATATAATTATAAAAATGTCCTTCTGACTTCTTGTTGCTGAAAATACATGAGCTGTTTTGTTTTCCAAAAAACAACATGTTCTCTCCCTCTTGTTTTTCTATTTTTGGCAGGTTCTACCATGAAAACTGTGGCGATTACTACAGCTGAAAGCTGGAGTAAGGCTTAAGATGACACCCTTTAGCATGGAGCTTTATAAAGGTATCTAGCCTTTAGCTTTCCTCCCAGGATTAATACTGGGTCTTTTTTATTTATGTAGTACTCCCAAGCAGAAGATGAAACACACTGCTTGTTTGTAACAGGCGCTGTCTAAGATCTTACTAGTTTTAACCACAGAGTAAACTATCCCTGCAGAGGGAGATGCAGAGTGGCAGAAAGGGAGTGGGCACTGAAATACACCATGCGGGAGCCTGAGTAATGGGCAAAAAATGGGAGTGTAACCCTATGACCATATTTAGTTTCCACATGTGAATCTTGGCTGGCTGAAACCTACCCGGAATGCCAGTGAAGCCTGAGAAGCTGGAAATCTTTCGCTCTGTGCATACAAGCAGAGTCATGACTCATGCAGAAGAGAAACAGTTTTCTTTTGCAACAGGAACATTTTTCCGTATTGACCAGGGAGACACCCGAAAATAGCTTTGCTTTCTGAGTGATTCTGTCGATTCACAGCAATGCTGTGGAGGTATGAAAACCTGAGAAGCATTTACAGCTCCAGGAATTTGCTAACAAGAAGTAGAAATCTCTGTTTAAAGACAGCCAGACAAATTCACTATATATGTCATCTCCTTGAAGACAATGAATTAAACTGAGGGTAACTTGGACTATTCAATAAATTCCAAATGTCAGCCAAAGAAATTAAATGAAGGACCAAATAATATTAATGCAAGATATTTAAAATGCCGTGCAATTTAATCTCTTTGAGTAGGGAGCTCAGTGTATAATCTCATTTGCTCTGGGCTTTATTTCTGATGCAATATATTTTCAGCATCAAAAGTGAAGAAGCATTAAACTTCTGTGAAAGATAGAGCTCTCTCGATCGCAAAAGGATGATGTTTCTTGGAAAGGAAGGGCACTTCCGAGAATCCCAGATTATTGGAGTTTGTTTCCACCAAAGCTGTCGGAATTTTCCAAGTTACTTCAATGGAAACTGAAGTAAGCCAAGGAAAATCCCACCCCATAGTGAGGGAGAACATCATTAAAAGGTATTAGTAATGAGAGCAAGGCAAACAGGACTTAGTGTGGCCAGCAGGAGTAGGGAGGTGATCGTGCCCCTGTGCTCGGCCCTGGTGAGGCCGCACCTCGAATCCTGTGTTCAGTTTTGGGCCCCTCACTACAAGAAGGACATTGAGGTGCTGGAGCGTGTCCAGAGAAGGGCAACGAAGCTGGTGAAGGGTCTAGAGAACAAGTCTTATGAGGAGTGGCTGAGGGAACTGGGGCTGTTTAGCCTGGAGAAGAGGAGGCTGAGGGGAGACCTCATCGCGCTCTACAACTACCTGAAAGGAAGTTGTAGCGAGGTGGGGGTTGGTCTCTTCTCCCAAGTAACAAGCGATAGGACAAGAGGAAATGGCCTCAAGTTGCGCCAGGGGAGGTTTAGACTGGACATTAGGAAAACCTTCTTTACTGAAAGAGTGGTCAGGCCTTGGAACAGGCTGCCCAGGGAAGTGGTGGAGTCACCATCCCTGGAAGTATAAAGACGTGTAGATGTGGTGCTTCTATGATTCTATGATTCTATGATTCTATGATTCTATGATTCTATGATTTCCAACCTTAATGATTCTATGATTCTATGATTCTATGATTCTATGATTCTATGATTATTTTGATGGTTGCTTATTTTCTCTCCTGATTTGTTCCAGTGACCCTTTTCTTCTAACATTTATGAATGACACTGATCTAAACCAGGTGAAAATTAGGCCCTCACCAACCAGAACGAGCTCACCAAGCCTAACGCGTCTCCCATCCTGTTCACCTGGCTGCCACCTCGCTTTCTCCAGGGCACTACGTTTCACCCACAAAAGCGGCAGCGGAAGCATCCCCGGGGCAGCGG
>NW_009200416.1:10038-10249 GCF_000690835.1 Fulmarus glacialis
GAAAATACCCCTTTGTTTTTTCTTTAAATCCATGGCAACACACGATACGCAGTATTTTATTTTTATGCTTAACGAGGGGGAATTTCCACTCGGAAAACGCCCTAGAAAACGAGGCTAGCAAAGCAGCGCCGGAGCGCCGGGCATTGCAATGCCGAGGCTGCCACCTCCTGGCTGGCCCGCCCCCCCGCCCCCCCCCGCCCGGGCCGGACCC
>NW_009200416.1:10280-13722 GCF_000690835.1 Fulmarus glacialis
TCCCCTCGGGGGGAAGAACGGCGATAAAAGGCTCGTTTGGAGCTCAAAAAGGAAATTAATTTGATCTTGCTCAAGCCCATCATTTATTTATCAAAACACCCCAATGTACGTCTAGCAACAGGGCTCTACTATGCTCCCTCTGACTTACAGGAGGGTTAAGGATGCATTTAAAATTATGCATTAGCTTACGTGATGTCTGGGATAAAAATGCTTCAGTGACTAGAGGCAATATTCTAATATGAGAAATCAAGTCTAAATATGAGAAATCAAAATAAACAGACTGTAACACACCGGCTCCAGGAACAGACTTTGTAAAAGCACGTTAGTGAAGTTACTTCCACTTACATTTCGTCTGGTGAAACAAATGTTTGTCGATTGCTTTTTCAGTGGAAATGTACTCTCTGCTTTCATTCTAATAGTAGTGTTTCAGAAAGTCATTTATTACTGTAAGTGTGGCGGGGAGAGTAATTGAATAAAGCCCTCCCTTGAGGACAGCAAAAATGGATCCAGCAGAATTCTGCTTTGACTGAAATCAGCACCAGGCTTTTCGCACCAGGAAAGTGCAGTCAAAAAGAAAACAGGGAAAGCACAAAATTAGACAAGCAGACCTCCCACCTGCTAATCATTGACAGCAGAGGGATCAAGCCAGAGCGAGCTTGAAAAGAGATTTGTTTTTTTTTCCTGCCTGTCTTCCCTGGAAATTTTGGCTGGCATTGAGCTGAGCCAGAGGCTCCAGAAACACCAGGTAGTGCTGTAGTAATGGCAATGCATCAGGTGAACCTGCTTTCATCCTGAGCTGTGCTTACCAGTGCAGCACAAAGCAGCCACCCTTAAGCAGCCTCTACTCCTATGGAGTGGACAAAATATATTCCTCGAGGGAGATGATGTAATTTTACCTGTAACCACTATTTTTTGCAAGAATATATGATCCTGTAAGGGAACAAGAGTGTTTTGAGAAGCCCAGTCCTCTGTGTCAGAAGCAGCGGTGCTGCCGGCAGGCGAGCTTAGGCAGCACCATGGTTGCTCGAGTGTTAGAGGAGTAACAGGCAGGCTAACACTGAGCTTGAGTTGTTGCTGGTTAACATCTGGCTGTTCCGTGCCGCTTCCAATATCACGAAGCAGCCCTAGGCTTCAGCTTGCCGGCTGGGTTAAATCAAGCAGGCAGATCCTCTGTATTCAGAGCCACACTAGGCATCAGGAGCAGATTGGTGACTCTGGCACAATATCTATTAATAAATAAAAGCATCAGGCTTTGCATTTGAATAGGCCCTTTTCTTTGGCAGATCTCAAAGTAATTTCTAAAGAAGGGCAAATGTTATTATCTCCATTATGGGGCTAGGTTATATGACAAGCTCACAGTCGGGGACTGGGCGAGATCTTGGCTTTACGCTAAGCAACAGCTGCTCTCCTTGGTTAAATGCCACACACCAGCAGTCCCGAAAGTTGTCAAGTCCTGGCCAAGCGCACAAAGCCCCTTAGCCAGATGGGCAAGAGCAAGCGCTGGAAAGCTGGTCCCATTACACAGTCGGTTCTTGAGGTAACTAAAACTTCACAGAAGACTTGTCCAGAATCACAAACAAGCAGCGATAGTTTTTAACACAACCTGCCTTTTATTTAGTTTCTCTTGCTTCCCCATATTCAGTTTTGAAATAGTCCTCACTTTTCCTTAGGCAGGGATCCAAACTCACCTGCTGCAGGGAAGAAATACTCTTTGTTTGCAAATGTCCTGTTGGGGAATGTTTTGAATTTGCATTTTGTGGGTTTGCTACAGGCTTTCAGATAGTTCTACAACTCTTGAAAGCATGGCATCCTTGCAGAAAGATTACTCTGTAGGTAACCTGCTTCACATGCATGCTTCGTATGTAAACACCATATATAAACATCATAGCTGGTGTTTTAGGTATTGGGTCACATTATATGTTAAACGAAGGACTTATCACAGTCATTTCTGATTCTTAGTCAAGATGTCAAGCCGGCATCTCTCCCAGATCCCTTTGCAAAATATAAATAAAATGTATTTCTAGTTAATAGTTCATTAAATTACTTTGACACAGACACATTAACTTGGCCTTTTAGCTAGTGAGCCAGAGCAATGCGAACTATGGTTTGCAAACCACAGCGCAGGGTAATATGCACCTTTACGTGAGCCGTTCTGCACATTCGTTAGCAAAGAGAAGAAGGTTGCTTCCTGGCACAGGGGCGGTTCAGAAGTTACACATGCACGACACAAACACGTACACACAACGAAAACAGGCTCCTGCTGTTGGATACTGGCATTCGTTACCATCTGACAGCTGCTCTGAACCAGATGGGAAACAGCCATTCCAGTTCTGCTCTAAGCCACATCCCAACACCAGCATCACTGCAGACTCCCAGGCTGGCATCTCAACCGAAAGGCAGCGGGGCAAGTGGGCAAAGGAGCCAAATCCCCCCTGCTGCCGATGCCGTCCCTCCAGGAAAGGACTGAGGCATATTTGGTGTGGAGGGGAGAGAAAACAGGGAGCAGTGGGCTTTCAGATGCTGCACTTGGAAAGCTGCAGCCACATTCGTTCTGTACACAGGGAACGTCTGGGTCCAGTGTTGACAATCTGGCAGCGACTGAAAGCTGTCGAGTTAGCTCAGACGTGATAAACGGAAGGAAAAAAAAAAGTAACAAGTCATCACCAGAAGCAGTAGTTCCCAACCCATGAGTCAAGCCTTCTTAGTGAGGCATGACAGCATTAAAGATAAGATATAGAAGAGAGAGCAGAGGTACTGCTGAGACTGAAGAGCAGAAGAGAAAGAACTGTTAAGTTTGTTATGTTTCTTCTTTTTCTTTTTTACTCCCAGGTTCAAATCTCAGAGAAAAAGAACATGCTGTTCGGTAGTAAGGAAATATAGTGCTATAGATCTCCAAAGGCAGGGATCCCGAGGAGTCATGGGTTGTGGGGTGATGGAGCAGAGGAGGAAAAGAGAGGATAATGAAAAACTATAGCTATGAGGCGTGCCTAAAACAGATTGGGTATTACCGCCCTAAAAAAAAAGTATTAATCCAAAGCATTTCCATATTTAGAATAGTAAAATCAGCCAAATCCAAAACATTCATATTAAAACACAGAGCTGGATTCAGTTCCACCCAAAGTCCAGTGAAATTCTCACAAACAAAAAAGAAAAATCTCAGCCCATAAAAATAAGTATTGGCAGCTATTTCCCCCGAGTTGTATCATTCTGGTACCCTGCACAAGGATAAACTCTAAGTTCATCATATGTAAAAAATCCATCTTAAACAGAGAGTTTTAGAACATAGTAAGAGTCCACTTCTATGAATTTTTATGTATATCAGCAACTTGATACTCATAAAAAACCTTTCTGTTCTATTAATAAGTGTGCTTCCCCAGATCCATCAAGTTACTGATTGTCTCAAGCGTATCAAAGCCAAAAAAGGAAAGCTCATCTCTTTCCC
>NW_009200416.1:13753-45788 GCF_000690835.1 Fulmarus glacialis
TTGTTCAAATTTGAGTATGCTATTAGATTTCCAAGACCCTCCTATTAGATTCCACTGGATAAGAAACGTCTTGTAGTTTTGCTTAGTCCAAATCCATGTCTGTTTTATGTCTTAATAGCTAGAAAATGGCCAAAATGCACCAGATTTTGCGTTGGATTTTTATCTCTCCTTTCACAAATACTGTGGGGAAAATCATCAAAAATTGGGTATTAATTGTTCATTGCCTGGACCCTATTGTTTTTACTCAGCATCTTCATACTCCTTCAGGGATAGCTGCTTTAAATCCCATGTCAGGCTTACCAGTGCTGTAGCACTTAGGTCCTGTTGTCTGCCCAGCAGTTCCAGCACAATACAAATGTTAGCTGTTGGCCTTGCCCCTGTACTAAAAATCAGATGATTTCATCATTTGCAAGATAATCATCATTCACCTGTAAGATCAGACACAAGCCCATAAATTCAAGGGGATTGTATTTCATTGGCTTTGGGTTAGTCTTGCATCCACAGTTCTCTATTGAAGCTTCCCTCCAGGATCTGTGCTATTAAATGCCTGTGCTGTTTATAGTTCACATATTCTAGTCCACTCCCTTTAATGCCTTTCATCCAGTGTGGGCCATGTCTAGACTTGAAAAACCTGCTTGCAAGGAAAATTGTGGTCATGAAACATATAAAGAGAAAGACTGCTAGGTTCAGTTCAGCTATTTTTGCTTTTCTAGAGTCTCAGGACTCACCTCATCTGATAAAGAGGTGAGTAAGGCTCTCCTCCTACATTAGAAAAGCAAAAGCCAGCAGGCTTCAGTGGCCTACTACAAACACTGTCCTTAGACAGCTGTCCTCCCGACTGCTTTAGGCATCTATCGTAGGATGGGATTTCTACAGCGCGAGTCTCTAGACCTGTATTTTTTTCACTGACTACAGAAAGAGCCAAGATGACGAGCTTGGACTAGCCTGACTTTACGATGGCCAACAATAGGTGAGATGGATCCCACCCACTGGATCCAGAGATGTTCTTCAGTGCATTGAGAGCATGACATTGCTCCCAACACAAGTAAAGAGTTCAGTCAGGCAAAACACTTTTTTTTTCTTTCATAATTCATTTCAGAAAATGGAAACCTAAAATAAATGTTCTCCACTGGGAAGCAGTGCTGCCTTCCTTACATAATGTATGATTCAAACGGCAGGCTGCTGAGAAGTATTAACATGCAGATGGAGACATACTGCATGCAGAAGAACAAGCCACAACATTAGCTCATCGTCATGTAAGACAGACAGGAATATACTGCACATATATGAAGAGATGAATACATTAACCTGCTTGCATGCACACAGACACACACACCTTGTTTGTACAAAACCAAATGATATTACCCTCAATATGCAAACAAATACACACAAACTTAACATGCGGCCCAGACAGGAATGAACAATTAATCTCAATGGTCTGAACGCATACTCATACACACAGAACACACATATAAAAATAATAATCTATAATTTTTTCAAATGCTAATAACTAAAAAAACCTGTATTCAGACACAGAAAATAGCCAGTGAAATTTTCTGTGCCCCAGTGACGGATGTGGTGACAGTTTGGGTCCCAGCAGGTGGAATTAGAAAGGAGAAATCAACAAATGGCATAGGAAAATGCACTTGTCGAAGGTATCACTTTGATGTGTATCAGGCAAAATAAGACATGACAGCCATGCACTGACCGAAAACCTTGGGAGGCTTCTTCTGCCTCAGAAGTCGTGAGAGCAAAAAGGGCGCTGGAATGGCCGCCCTGGCAGGGTGGGGGCACCGAGAAGCTTCCCTGGGCCGTGGCCGGGTCGCGGGGCTTGCGACAGGTATGAAAATTATTACTTACACCGCTGGAACCGTCAGATACAGGGACTAGAGACATCAAGTATCAGGCAGAAAAACAAAATCAAAAAAGCATTAGTGGTGATAATACACCCACAACTTCTGGGGCAGGTGCAGGCGTGGGGTCCCTCCGCACCGTTCCCCACTGCTGGGGGGAGCTTGGCTCGCGCAGCCCCGGGAGGCAGGGGCGGGGGTGATAAAATCAGGGGTGATGAAATCAGAAAGCGAAGCTGTGCACAACAATTTCTGCTGCCAGTTGACTTTCCCCTGGAAAATATGCACGGGCGGGGAGGAGCAGGCAGCAGAGCTGCTGTGCTCTCCAGGAGGATGCTCGCCTTGGGGCGGTGCTGCTGCAGGGAAGGCAGCGGGGTCCCTGAGGGGGGTCACCGAAGCTTCAGGAAAAGACCACGTTAGTCTGAGAAGATGGGTGACCACAGTAAGCTGTATTCGTGCAAAATGATGGCATTCAAAAGTTAGATGTGGAGAAAGTGCCGTGAGCCAGTGTTAATTCAACTATTTGAGGGTGGTGAAACACTGGAACAGGTTGCCCAGGGAGGTGGTAGATGCCCCATCCCTGGAAGCATTCAAGGTCAGGTTGGACGGGGCTCTGAGCAACCTGATCTACTTGAAGATGTCCCTGCCCACGGCAGGGGGGCTGGACTCAATGACCTTTACAAGTCCCTTCCAACCCAAACTGTTCTATGATTCTATATGGAAGAACACCTGGATCCCACAAAATAACCGTGGATGGGATTTCTAGGCCCAGAACGAGGAAGACTTAACGGGATTTATCAAGGAAAAATGACAGATGTTTGTGGACTGAAAAGCAATGGAGAAGTAATATTTTCCACATCAATAATAAAGACCTTTTACTCTGTGCTTTTACCTGAGCAGATCAATAAAGGTTACAAATGTTCCAGATAAAGCAATATATTCTAGCCTAAGTTCACTGTTCAAAATACCAAGAGTTTAGGCAGAGAGCCAGGTTTAATAAAAATGAAATAGAAGCCATGGTTTGACTAAATCATTCTTTTGGATTTCTAGACAACATTATAAGGTGTTAGTGGCTACAGTAAAGAGCACGTCGAGGGCATGATTCATGGCGGTTTTACTCCAGATGTACACTGGCTGAACGTCCCTGGACTCCATAAACACCACAGTGAATCAGACATGAAAGCTGTCAAGAGAAAGGAAACACAAAATGCAATAGTTTTTATCACTAACCTGACTATTATCATAGTACACAGATCCTGAAATCGCGATGGAGGATCTTTGTGTCAGGCACATTGTTACCATTCTTGAGATTTGATTGCGATTTTTGTTTTTCTTGCCCTTCTTCCTTAAGCTCCCTGGTCCTCGAGTCATATGATTAAATAAAAACTGGTGGTTTTCTGTCATTGTTGTCTTTTCAAAGGGACTCTGGCCCTCATAAGGCTGCTGGCAAAACCTGAATAATAAAGTTCAGAACTGCAAGAGACAAATAAAAAGAAGCCATGGTTTTATTGTCACTGTTTTCAAATACTTCTGATTTTAAGCTACTGTAATCCTGGAAGGCCTTGATACATCATTTTGTAGAGCCTGGAGCACTCACTGACCTGGCATGTACGCGGTCAAGATTTAATATTTCGGAGTTAGGTATCGCCTGTTAGACTCCGAAACAGTTAAAGTTAAGGGAGCATGACCTAAATAAAGGTAGCAGAGGTCAACATGGAAAATAACAAGACAAACCAGTAGCACAGATCTACCTTGATGATTTAAAACCTCGCTTTGCCGGATTTATTGGTGAGGCCATTAACTGCTATGCCCAACTGCAAAAACTAATGAGACCATTAAGGGGAAAACTAAGGAAAGACAGAGACAACTTGACTTTTTTTGTAACTTACTGCTTGTAACTAGATTGTTAAATTGTTAACATTGCCATTTAGTACGCATTTACTGGATTAGGTAACCTCATTGCCTGGACTTTGGAGCTATTAATACAGTGTAATGGAGGGATCTCGATCTCCTAGTTAACACAGCAGATAGCTCAGTCTACTGGGAAGAAATAAGAGCCTGATTCTCTTGATAAGAATCGTGCTAAAGGCCATGATTCCCATGTTGAAAGAAATTATAGGAAACGTTTGGCTAATTAAATTGAGATCAGTGAGCTATCAACAGACAGTTTTGGAAGTCGCTTGTTGTTAAGTGTAAAACACATTTGACAAATAGTTGTCATCAGCACTGATTCATGGTGCAGCCTGCAGCTTGCGACCAGCCCTTTTGCTGATATCATCCTCATCTTCCCAAGGTGTAAGATGTTCTGCAATATCCTGAAACAGTTTAATGCAAATTGTAGTTTCCGGGATGGGTTCATGCTTAGAGGCTTTTCGCTGATGTTGTCTGTAAGAGGTCTGCTTGGGACACCAGCAGCCCGGGACCCTGAAGACTGGATGGAGATTCTGCAGGTGCTTTAAGAGCCTGGTAATCCTAAAAAGACTTGCAAAATGGGTGCCACAGAGGGTCAACCCTGACCTAATGTTGATTCTGATCCTGAAGTTTTTCTTTTAATCGTTGCATTCAGTTACACAACCAGAGATCTGTTCAGTGCAAACACTGTACACTCAGCACACACATTTCTAGGTGTGCGTGAATCAGGGCATCAGTATTCTCACATGAGGCTAGATATCAGTTTTAATGTCTTCTTATGTATCTTTCAGATGAATTCTAAAGCCAATCTTCAGTCCAAAGCTATGCCTGTACGCTTCAGATGAGATTCATTTTGGACTCGCTGGCAGCAAAAAGTGACAGTGAGTAGTTCTGCCCTGGCTTTGCTCTTTTGTTAATTAGTTAGCAGTGAGGTTTGGAAATGTTACAGTGGAGCTTCCAAATCATCAGGTATGTAATGACTCTTTTCAACTAAGAAAAAATGGGGGCTTGTGCTGTGAAGATACGATCATCACAGAAGACCTCAACACAAAAATGTAGATGTTGAAGAGTGAAGGAGCAGGCATGGACCTGCGGTAAGCCTTCTCTAGCACATCCCAGTGTGCATGCTTGTTCAGAAGGCTGCAATTTAGATGGCTGCTCACCAGTGTAGCCAGCAGTGTATGATAGCACTGGGTGATGCTGGAAGCTGCACAGCTCTGTGTTCCTCCACGCAGCTAAATCCATCAGTGCTATTATGGTTGTTAAGGGAGTACAATGTGTCTAGTAAAACCAAAATCTTGCCTGTACAACTTTAACCCCATATGGAACAGGCCTGTTCCTTCAGCAAGGTGGTTCTGATCTTGCTGGCAGGACCAGCCAGAAAAACTTCCTCCATGAGCTTACGGATTGCCAACAGGAAAGCTATTAGAATAGAAGTAATATCAGTTGGTGGCTTTCCATGTTTGAGAAGAACAAAGACCCCTGCCCTTTTTGAGTATACCAGTGAGAAAGATCTAGCATCTTCTGGCAGTGAATGCATCTATCAGACACATTCACACTACGGCTCCAATTATTTGAAGAAGTGAGTCCCAAAGTCTTGTATCCTCTACGGCATATAGGGAATATAGCAATGAAATGGCCAGGCTCTGTCAGACACTCAGAAGACATCTTCCTCGGATCTTCTCTACAGTGAGCTTTTTATTTTTGGTCCTTGAGCTGCAGAGAAGATAAAAGATGACAGGAGCAGCTGTCACTTTCGGTTGAGAGTGCTTTGCCAGGTCAGCGCCTTCCAGCTCGCGGGGGAGCGCTCAGGGTCTGCGGGTGCCGTGGGCGAAGTCAAGGCCCTTCACTGTCTCATTCCATCTCTTCAGTAGAGCAGGGTTCAGCTGCTCCGGTGGAGATTTTGCTGCATCTGGATCACCGTTCACGTACTTTTAAGGGTACTTACACCTCCAGGTGTCAGTGGGAACTGTAGACCTCCTGTAGCCAAAGGGAGTATGCTTCATTACAGTTGTGCCATGGCTGTGTTACAAGGGTCAACAACGTGATCATATTTTTAACTTCAGTTATACACAACCCAGTGTTGTTTTGCTGTTGATACAGTTGGCAGACCTTCAAAAAGTGTTGTGCAAAATGGAAAGCTTGCAAGAAAAGTTTCTTTCCATGTTCACGAGGCTTGCAAAGGAACATTTTGCTTCTGTGTTTCATTAAAAGTCAAAGGTCCAGAAAGTCATCCATATAGCTGGATGTGCTTTAGAGGCAAGAGCAGGAGAACTTTTGAAAAGAAGGTAACTCTGTGAGTTAGTTACCAGCTGTATCCCCGTAGCTGACTGAGAAGGAGTCGGCTGTTTGATCTTTAATGCTCCACAGTTTGTAAGTTTGTAGATGTCCCTTATGGTCAGTTACCTTCTTCTGGTTATTGTAGTAGAGATTCACAGCCTTCAATGTCTCCAGAAAAAAGGTATTTCTAGGCCAGCTCTCGCCCACATTTTTAAATTTCATAGCATTCAGTAGGTCATTAGCAAAGAAAGTCGCCTCCTTAGGACCTCAATACTTTTCATAAAGTAATAACATCAGTGTTACTTGTTACCTTCAGAATTCTTGAAAGATATTTTGGGTTAACAGGTAACAGACTTCTACATTAAGTTAGAAAAACTACAGTTTTTCAGCAGTGCTCCACATCCGGACTCCTGACAGATGCAGTCTCCACTTCATTCTGGACAAGGTAACCTTTTATCAGCTCGCATCCAGTGGATGTCAAGCACCTATGTTTAAAACAGACTTTTTATCTTGTGGCTGTACGGTAACCCTCTAAATCTGGGCCTGCTTGCCTTCTTAAAGAGCCAAGAAATTTTTTTCCAAGCAATTAATGAAGGAAACCCAGCAGTCAAGGTGTTCTTTCTGCTGCACAATATCTTCTGTTACCTTGCTGACCATCTCCTTCCTTCTGCAAAAATTGGTTATGTGGAGTTAAGGAAAATCCGTAGTGAAATGTTACATCTAAACAGGAGCCTTGGAGCTCCTAAATTAGGTGCCTGTGTTTGCAGGCTGTCTTTCCTAGGCACCCTGCCGGGGGGAGAAAGGCTCCACTGGAGGACAATGCAATGCACCCGAGCTGAACTTTCCTTCCAAACTGCTGGGTGCATTACCTGCACCCAACACAGCCCCCTCAAAAAAGGTATTTTTAAGAAAGGGGGTTCAAAGTCAAACAGCCTCAAGAATCACCAGCAGGATTCAGTATTCCAATTACTATTGTATTTTTTCCATTGGAAGCAGAGTTTCAGATAAATCAAAATATTCTGCAGCAACTTTTTAATTTCATTGGAATTGTAAATTAAAAAGCTAGCTGCAAATTAATTTCTGCAGTGTTGAAACAATTCATTGTTATCATTTCAGCTTTTCTGCTTCATATAACATGCATTCTCAAATGTTTCACTATGATCAGTTAATTAAAAATATAGGAATTCCTACAGAGCAGGACTTCCCTTCTCCAACCTGCTTTACAGCTGGCTCCAAAAATGTGTAGGATAGAGAGGAAATCTTTGCACAGATCCCTCTCTCCAGAAGGCAATTCTTTGGGGAACCTTGTGTAAACAGAGCAAACATCTATTTGGCAGTCCCAGGACTGAAAACAGAGAAAAAAGACCTGGAAGACAGTATATAATAATATGTTTTATGTATTTATGAAATCCTGGTTGCCATAATTTTACTAACTTTGGCTGGAGCAGGTTTAAACTTTATCTGGGCGTATGCAGTCTGTACCTCACACTCAGCTTTGGAGAACTGAGCATCCTCCACGAGGTGCCAAGCACCACCCTCAGGGATCCTTTTCAAGAGAAATTGAAGGCATTCTGGAAAAAACACTTGGATCTGTCTGGAAGAAACTTCACCTTTCAAAATGCAGGTATTTCTTTGGAAAACTTAAGTAATGCAGCAAATCTTTCACACCTCCATGATTCAGAAGAGGACAAACTCTAGCTCCTGTCTGTGTCTGGGCGTTAATAATTAGACTGACTTTCATCGCCCTGTGAGGGAGTTCTTGTGTGTCACGGCACATCTGCCACGCTGCACCCTGCCCTCACGCCTTCGCTGGAGGCACGCCGCGCTCTGGTGTCCCACGCTCCCCCGGTCCCAGCCGAGCCACCCGGAGCTGCTGTGGGAGGTGAGAGTAAGGCCTGACGCTAAACGCTTCTGGTCAACACCTGGCTCATACAGATGCATCTGGCCCATTTCAGGAGTCGCTGGAAATAGGCAATAACCCTCTTAACTGAGGCTGGAGAGAAGGAAATCCAGGCTTTTTTGTTAGGAAAGGTTTCTATCACAGGGGCGGGGAGGGTGGCTTATAAATGAACAGCTGCTCTCTCAGAAATTATTAAATTATTGTGGAAAGCTGCTGGCAGCGCTGTGTTCTGAGATGGATAACAATCAGAGCTGGGATGTGTCATAAAGAATTTAATTACAAAATCTCCGACTATCAGTGTCAGAATTTTGATTGGCTTGTCAATGGAAAAATTAATGTTATTGCTGTAGAATTAATGCTGGTTTAATTAGAAATAATGCTTTAATTAAAAATTATGATAAATTTCTCATTGTAAAGGTGCCATGATTGTTATACTCCATCAAAATATTTGTGTTTGAAAGTGAATAATATTATAATAATACCTGGTTTTTACCTTTTATCAGTAGATCTCATTAGTGTGACCCACTATGAATAGGATGATCTTACAAAAGCATTTGAAAGTGTTTATGAAACATTAATGAGTTCTGTCCACAGCCCTTGGGGGGAGAAACGTGCTCTTATAACAATTTAACAGTTGGATAAACTAAGGCAGGTGGTTTATTCAAATTATTAGAGGTCAACACAGAAAAATAGCACCTCTTGCATCCCGAATGTTCTTGTCCTCAACGAACAGCTTCCACACTTTTTCTGTGTATATTTATTTTATTTAATTACAGTTTAAAACTAAAGGGTTGCTGCCATAGCTGCAGGCAAGGTAGTATCTGGAAAAATACACAATAATACGCTGATTAAATATGAATACATTCAAACAGGCAAAATACGAGGCAGGCATCACGATGCTGTCAGAAGTCCAGCTTCAGAGCCACTGGAGGTGGGACATAGGTTTTAAAGCGGAAAGGTGAATTAGCTGGTGATAAAAGAAACTTCAGTTCCATATCCACCTTATCCACCTCCTTATTTCATCCCATATTCCTTCTTTTGTTGTTCATGTAAAAAAAAAATCAACATATTAATGGGAAAGAACAGTCTGTCACCTGAGCTTAAATGGGAGTGGGTTAGTGATAATCTGCTGCCCAATCTATTGCATCTGGAATCTGATTATACATCAGAGCCACGGGCAGTTATCCCATTTCGCTGTTGTACAACAATATGGGCAGAAAGGCTTTTCAGATTATTATTTTTTTAATAAATAGGAAGAGGCAGAGTGTGTTGATGCTACGCACTTATCTAACTGGAAGAAACCCTCCCCGAGGAGCAGCTCATCAGAGCGCTGTCACTCACGGCCAGGATGCGGAGGGGCTGCAGTGGGGGAGTCGCACGGGGTCCTCTGCTGAGCGGCACTGCTGCTCCTCCTGGGTTTTCTGAGAGCATCCCTGTGCCTGGCAGCGTGTTCAATGGTTTGTAAAACCATCCTGACAGAAATGTAAAGTCTCTTCTGATCTGTAAATGAAGTTATATCTTCGGAGCCACTATTTAAGCTGAGCTAACAAGCCGCGTTGCTATCGGCCGGTTTGTAAAAGTGTTGAAGAGCCGTTTGACAAGCACAAGTGATGACATTTCTGAAAGATTGTCACAACATTAGTTATTTAATACTGTACTGAAGTCAAAGACACTTGCCTGTGCAGGGACGTGTTTCTATCACAGATCCAGCATACTAAATACTGAGTACTGGCTGGATTACTAGCAGCTGAAAGTAAGAATTAGTTTATGCTTTGGGCACTTAAGTAGGAGTCTAGTAAGAAAATCTTGCTGATATTTTGTTGAATATTCAACTCGTAGATGCTAAGCCTAGAACATAACCAGCAAGCGATTAAAAAGATAAATACTGTTCAATTATAGTCTCAGTAGTTATGTTTTCCGGTTATTTTTAAATCTACCTTAGGAGTAAAGATACATGTCATGATTTTTAAAACACAGTTCAATTAAATATCAATTGATTAATTTTAATCTTCAAGAAGCTTTAGGTAATTGTTTGGAGAAGATGAAATAAACATGTAAAATAGCTAGAGGTTTGCAATCACTGCAGTCGTCTTCTCTGCGAAGCAAGAATCAAGATTCTTATCTATTTTGGACAGAACAGACTAATAAATGAAAACCATCTGAATAGTTCATTTGTTCTCTAATCTGCACGGCAGATATGTTTTTTATTCAGAAGGCGCCGTGGTCCATTTAGTAGATGGATACCTGCTTATTTTCTAATCACAGTACACATTTACTACTCTTTACTCCACATGGTTCTGCACAACCATTACAGGCACCCACAGGGACACCCAACTGCATCTGCTCCTGGTGATGCAGGAGCTGCAGCACTGCCAGACAGGTTACACAGGCAGAATCCATCAGTCAGGGAGAAGCAAACTTGACTTGCCCATGCGGATGAAACACCTCTAGGTCTTTAAAAAAACAGCATCTTTGAACTTGAGATTTGGTCACGTCCCAAAGAGTTAGCAAACATGGGAGCTAACGCTGCAGTTTGGCTATTCACATTTCAGAGTAGGACTGCCAGTTGGGTTATCTCCCCTCAGCCAATTCGAGCTCTTTGAATCAAAGGTAGATCTTACACGATATAGTCATGTATAACAAAGGAAGCCAGACTGACTGCGTGATAGGTAAACTAACAGGTTTACCTATCAAATTAGCAATCAAAGTGAATATTGTAGAAGAGCAGCCTCCAGAAATATCCTGAAGGCATGGCAGGATTATTTTTTTCCTGGGCACAATATAATTACATAATACCACTATAAGAAAGACAATTGTTATATTAAACATATCCTGGAAGCTGTAGATTTACTACAGTAGCTTTATTAAAGCAATCAGAAAATAATACACCAAGTCATCTTGAAAGCCCATAGCCCAATTTGGCCATGGCTTTCATCCCATTGACATCAAAGGAATCAGTCAGTGCATCATGTCTGCTCCATCAGTCCCACAGGAGCAGGAGAAGGGAGAGAAAAATGACATCATAAAGATTCTTGGCAGACACAATAGTTTGTTTTCAGGATAAAATCAACTAACATGCCTAAATCCCATCAATTTTCTGTGAATTCGCTGTTCCTCAGTGCTTGTTACTTTTAAAGTAGTACAAAAGTCCTTAATTGGCCTGAAACTCTGAAAATTTTATGCTTGACTTCCACTAACCAAAGAATGCCTTTTTTGCTGCTGTGTGGTTAAAAGGGGGAGTGGGGGGGGAGATGGGCGAAGAAAGAAATGAAGACAGGGAAGCTAGGAAATAAGAATATCTCACCAAGTAGTTCAGTTGACACAAAAAACACAGGTTTAACAGAGATTATAAATGCATAAAGCATTTTAGACAAAGCCATAAGGCCCAACAAATCACTTTATTATAGGTGGAAAATCTTTGATTCTCACAAAGAAAGAAAAGTTGGCCCTGAGCATACCATAAACCAGCAGATTTTAAATCCACAGTTTGGATAGAAGGAAACTTCTCCCCAGCTTGTTCTTTTTAGCATTGCAAAACCTGGCTGAGGTAGCCCATTGCAATAAAAAGAGGAGAAAAATCCTCCAAGATTGACTCAGGCCATTCAGAGGCCTGTGACAAAGTGCACAAAAGCACTTTGCCCCACTTGCGCAAACAGCAACGTGAGGGACCTGAAGCGCCGGCTGAAACGGGGAGAGGAAGGTGTCTGAGAACGTAACGTCAGGACCTGTTGCTGCCACAGGGCAGCCAAAACACACCAGGTTCTGAGTTTAAAAGATTATATATTTATTTTTAAAAAATCTGAGACCATATAACAAGAATGAGAACAGAGATGGTAAAATAGATGACGATCAAGAGGCAGTCATGCCAAGCCTTAACAAAATAGTACCCAAGCAAGTTAAAAAAACCTCCCATGCAAGACCTTCTGGTCCAAATACCTCAAAAATCAGACTGAAATTGTTTGAAAGCAGTTGTGGCTAATGTAAAATGCTCAGTATTTTCAGGCGGTGAAGTGCTTGTCCTACAGGTTCATTATGCAGCAGAAGAGTTTGAACACCCAAGTGGAGGTGGTCAGTTCATGTTTCCCAGTTTCCATCGTGTTCAGTACTTTGTGTATGTATATCTCAGGTACAGCCATTTATAATTTCATCAAGCATAAGTCTTATAAACCTTCCTCTGCTGCAGCACAGTCCAGCTCTCTGACAGAATTAGCGTTATTCCTTAACAAGGAAACCAGTTAATGATATACAAACTCTTTTTATCACACTGTTTTCTGACAAGTTTTCCGCTAAATTAACTTCTTGGTGAGAACTAGCCTTTTAGCGGACAAAATTTCATGTTTTTCAAAAAACAGATTACGAGAAATCTAAATTAACTTTTTTTTTTTCTTTCCTTAAAGCAGATTACCAGAAATCTAAATCATCTTTTTCTTTTTTCTTTTTTTTTTTTTTCCTTAAAAACCCAAAACATTTCAGGATTGTTCCTGTGGTGGTTCATGAAAGCTGTAGCTGTCTCCAGTCCCCTCCGTTGCCCAGGTTTTCTAGCTGGACTAAATATCATGTAACGAGTCCTGCAGCCCGGAACTCATACAGCAGGTCAAGGGAGGAGCAGTTTGTTTAAGAAGCCCACACAGCTGAAGGCTTTGGAGTACGAAGCATGTAGACTACTGCTCCCATGAGATGCTTGAGGTATCAAAACAAAATCATTTTCAACTGAAAACATGAGCTTCATTTTTCATCATAAGGCATAATTTTCATTAAGAAAAATAATTTCTGAGCAGCTCCAAAACCAACAATCCAGTGGCATACACAGTTCAATGGCTTATTAAAACTGAAGTGGGGAATTTGCATGTTATGAAATTGGGGCATGGCCAGGATATTCTCGGAAAAAAGGAACCAGGGGATCTTTGCTAATCATTAACAGTCACGGATGCCAGTGATAACACCTCGTCCAAAACCTGTTACCTCCAAAGTCCTGCACCTCCCTAAGACCCCGTGAAGGAGGTAATCAGGAAGGATTCAGGGGAAACTTAGCAACTAATCAATGCCTATTTTTGCCAAAACTGAGGAAAACTCCTTTCTTTTGCCAACAAGCAAATGATTCAACATGTGTACCTCTTTCTCCATCTGTATTAAGATGGAACAGTCTTTCCTACATTTGATTGCTGGTATTATTAGAAATACTGAATCAACAGACAAGATGCATATTAGCATGAAAAGCATCCGACATTTTCAGCACAAACTGAAGCAACTTCCTCAAGTGCCTGTTTGAAAACCCAACTGAGTGCAGTATAGCAAGTCAAAGTACTTTAAGATTATTAAAAAGCTCTTGTTTCCTCAACATCAGGCAGCTGGGGTTGTTTACTACTGTGGGATTTATTGGCAGCCGTGAACTTTAAAGGATCTCAGAAAGTGGGCACTACCTTAGAGTCATATTGCAGCATCTTACTGAAGTTTTTCCAGCAAAATATTTGCTGCCCAATGGCTCTAACAGTCAGGACCTTTCTTTTCTCTCAAGGATTTTTCAGCACTCTCGGAGACTATGCGAGAGGCAGGATAAAAGGAAACGGCACAGCCCTGAAAAGCATCACCAGAAGGTGAGTGACTGTCTTGAGAGCAGATACACCGAGCTAGCTCCAGCCCCGCAGGCTGGCACCCTGCCCGAGCGCTGCCTTCGGCGGAGGGGTGCGAAGGGCAGGCGACCGGGACGGACAGGCGGCCACGCAGCAGCCACGGAGCCTGTCCGTAATTGCTACAATAGTCCTAATGTTTCAGCAGCCCTGGGATGGAGAAAGGCCGACTGAGGTACATTAAGGAAGGGTTAGATAACAAAGACAGTGGCTTGCCAAGAGTAGAAGCCCAATCCAAAAAGGAAAGCCTATAATAGCTGGTCAAATGTATATAATAGGTCAAAAATCTGCAGGGAAAATCCCCCGTTAAAGGATTATAGTTGCAGAGCTGTCTAAAAGAGGGGAGTATTTGAGTCTTCCTACATGGCTATTCACTACAAACTTCCTATTACTTTTTCTAGGCCCATTCAAACTTTCAAGACAGATTTTTTACAGAAGTTCTGTACTTACAAAAACCAAAGAAAGCAAAAATCAAATGAGAAAAGGTGCAAAAAAAAGGTTAGAATGATCAATAGTTCATTTCCAAGCCGTCTAGTGTTTGCTGACTAACATTTTTTTAAGCAGAATTTATGAAGAGATTAATATATTTACAGTTCATAATGCTTAGCTCTATCTTTCTATATTCATTCTTCCTTGGACTCTAAAAGATCTGTTGAAGTCAGACTCCTTTCCTACAAATTTTGTATCTTCACGGATTTACATTTCCAGTGTTCCTTCAGGTAAGAGAAAGTCCTAAAATACAACCCTCTCTTCCCCAAAAGCTACATTTGAAAGTGTATCTGCACACTGTTCCCTAAATCCCACTTGTAAATGTTCAGTCCTTTAATTTGATTATTTGCTGATAGATGAGTAAAACATCAAACCTCACGCTGTTTTTGAATTCATAAACTAGTGTTTGGCCTCTACTTATGCTGTGAGATTAAGACAGGCTTGCAGACAAGCATAAGGACATTGAGCCTCATGTCATGCTCTCCATCCATGGATGGATGCTTTCCGTACACATCCCTGCCCATTAGTTTCACTCAAAGCACCCGCGCTTCGGGCAACCCATGAATAAGCTCTGGCCACAGACTGGTCCAGGGAGCCCCACCTCCCCCATGCGCATCTGTTCAGGTCACCCAAGAGGGCACAGGTACCAAGGCGGTGACCTGACCCAAGCTTTCGTCCCCAGGTGTACGCTGAACATCCATCCGAGCCCACAGCAAAGCACCTACCTGCTCATAAACAACGTGGAGGCTGGGCTTGAGCAAGGGCTTGAAACTGAAATAGCAGGTTAGACACGTCAACAGTGCTGCTTCTACACACGACTGCAGCAGTGTATTGCATGTCACTCATCCATGCCCACAATTATTTCCTCAGGGAAGACCAGGACTCTGTAAAATTCACTTTATTTGCAAATGTATACGAAGAAGATCAGTCAGGCACAGTAGAGAAAAGTATTATTTGGATGCAAACTGTGCTGCTTGCATCTGCCTACGACAACAATAAAAAATACAACACTTAGGTGAAATTGCTGACTCCCTAGTCTTTTGGTTTTAAAATATAATATTGATATTGACTTTAGATCTTGCCTGATTTACTTTAATTTGAGCCAGGCCTCTACAGAAACCTGTTGCCTAGGTAACAAATGCTGTGCACCATAATAAGGCAAATTGCTGTTGAAATAAATAGTAATTATGGCCCTGGTTTCAAAAGTATTATCTTTCTCTTTATTTTAAACTATCCTTGGGTAAGCTGTAAGCACCGGCTTTGTTCATTCATATCGTCTCATTGCGCGGTGGCTGGGGGAAGGGAGAGCGCACACTTGCCTCTGCGTCCTCCCTCTGCACCCCTAGCAGCTCTAATCGTGGACGTATAGATATTTTCAAACAGTATTTGTTTCCTCAAGGGTGCATCAATACAAAGTGTAAAATACCCGTCAGGAAAGAGCGGGGGTTGACATTATTCCTGTTCAGCATCTCTTACGAGAATTGCTTACAGATGAGCGCCGTAAGTGAGCCTTGGCTTACCCGAGGGCTCACAGCCTTTGCCACGCACCCTGCAGAGTCCTGCCCTGACCCGGGGCCTTGCGTACCCGTTCACATCCATCGGGCACAGGATTTGTTCAGCATATATGGCTCTTCATCTAATAGTTTGGTGATTCACAGACAAGTATGAGCTCGAAGGAGTGAATAACAGTGTCAGGCCTAACATTCATCTATTTGTACTCATGAAGTATTTGCACTGGAAAAACAAATATGGGAGGGAATATGGATGGCTGCTTTCATTTTTCCCCTTCTTCATCAGTTTTTGGTCGAGTGTGGTGATCTCAGCTCTCATAATGCGCCACGACCAGCCGTGGTGCGGCTGCCCCGTGGGTGCCCCAGACCGGCCGCGAGGGAGCACCGACCGTGGGGAGCACTCATTCACACGCGCCCTGGGGCTCCTGTCGCAGCCCACCACAGCACGCAGCCGAGCCAAAGTCTCACACCCCAGCTTTCTCCTTAGTAATCAGGCCCCAGAGCAAGGAAAACCATTGCCAAGCAGGTATGTGAGGAGTAAACTGCCGTGAGACCACAGAGAGACTCTGTAACCCCTTCACACGTGGGAGCCATCAGCCAACACATCTGCGGGAAAAGGGTATACAACTGCCCTGCTTGGACCTATTGCCCACACCATGGAAGAAGGATGCTCAGGTTATCACTCCACACAACAGCTCCTTTGCAATCCACAGACAGGAACTGGTGCTGCCCATGTTTCCCTCTGCAGGGAGTGGGGTGCAGAAGACAAACTTATTCAGCTGTAGAAGATATCTGTCTGAGAAGAGTGACAGCAAGCCCATCCCTAGATATACTTTCTACTGACACCAGATTTAATGGGTTGTAATGAACTAAAAAAGCTAAGCTGCAGTCCTCCTAGGCTGGTAGACCTCTGGAGTGGTGGCACTGTCTTTAAAACATTCTTCACCTTAATGATTTTCTTGTGATTTCCCTGGCGTTTCAACCTCTGTCATATGTTTGCTTCCCAGAGCTTTCAGGCATTCTGCCTGATAAACTACCATAGATCCCAATTTAATAATATTGATGTGACAGCAGCCAGGGAAGTGGGAGGATATGAATAAAAGAAATGTTCAAAATGCCACTTTGCTCAGGAAGAGGTCTTCTTTCCATTAGGAGGAGCTAAGTCCTGGGGTGAGGGCGGACTTGGCTTTGGGCAGAAGGGGTAAGGCCAGTCTTCCTCTTGTCTTCTCCTCCAGTCTTGGAAGGAGCTGCAGCCCACGGGGAAACGCCTGCATAATCACATTCTCGCATCAGGTTTTTCCAGCATGGCTCAGATTTGGTCAAGGCTCCTTTCAAATGGAGCCAGGAGTACATTGTGGGTATCCTTATATGCCTATTCTTGGTAAGCTTTGCACACCTCTTTGGAAATTCAATAGGAGTTTTGAAAGTAAACTGAGCTGAAGCGGCGACAGTCATTGTGGTGTAAGCTCTGGGACACTGCCCAGGCAATGGGTGTTTAGTCAGGCTTTAAAAGCTCCATGCTGAGAATAAAACGATCAGCCATGGAAAGTGAATTTTCACCTACTTTGGCTACTTTTTGAGACTTCCAAAAATGTGCAGAGCATGGATTCATTGCCCCGTTGAGAAAGAATGACATTTTCTAGAGCTATCAGCCCAGCTTATTTAATGAGCCCTGAAACCACTTAAAAAGTGCGTGTATGCGCGTGCATGCATGTATGTACTAAAGGGCAGGGAGGAGTGGGAATCAGAGACACTTTATCGGAAAACATGATCTGTTCTTTACGGAGTTTGACACACACAATCTTATCTAATTATTCAGAACATTTAACATCACCTAACTCCCGATAAAAATCTCTTTCCTCCTCCCCTGCCCCCTCTTTGCTGAAACTTAATACACAGAGACTAATATGGCACAAAACCGTCTCACTGAGCTTTAAGATGTAAGACAACAACTCGTGACCTTTGCCATTGATTGCCAGCCAAGTTACATATGTCTCAGAGTCTCAGCAGGCCACCATTTGTCACCGCGCTGACAGTGAAATATGGCTCAGCCTATTGTTCTGCAGAAGTAACCTCAGCCCTGGGCCGGTGGGGACGGGGGCAGTTTGCAGGACGTTGGGCTGTGTTCCCCGGGAGACCCTGTTCTGCTGTGTACCCTGGATAATCCGTGGGGTTTGGGAGAGGCCACAGCCATCGGGGCAATGAGAGAGCTATTCCTTGGAAGAGCTTTGGAAACCAGGAGTGCCAGCATCGCCAGCCCAGAAAGGGTGAACAAACATCATGCTTTAGGAAAGATCATTATAGCTTGGATGAAGGAAAAAAAAAAAAAAAAAGGAAAAAAAAACCTTCCTCACCAGCACAGTGTATTTCTGCAGTAAGCTGCTGTTTATGAATCCTGTGCTCTCCAAACTGGGGGTTGCCGGCTCCCTCCTGTGCACGCTTCGTTTAGCCAAAGGAAAGAAACTCTGAATCAGACTGTTTACTTGGGTGTAGCTGCTCTCCCACTGTGCTGGCCAAATTTGCCTTGTAGGCTTAGAAAAACAGCTAAAGGCCAAGCAGGCTGTCAGACAGCTATTCTTTATCATTTGGTGCCCACAACTGAACAGGTACAATTGCGAGGACGCTTTGCATTATGCGAAACAGGCGTGCGCACAGTCCAAGCAACGGGGTGCTTAATCTGACTTCTGCTGTGTGGGAAAGGTCTTTGCCTGCAATTACTATCTTCACAACATGGACTGGGTTTCCTAACACTAGTGATACGCACAAAAAAACCTCCTGCCTTTCCACATTTCTGCAGATGAGTATAGCAGAACCACCTACATTTTGGCAACACTGAACTGAAGTTTGAGCACACTTCTTTCATTTAAATCCTATAGCATTGCTCCATACCTAGCACTACAATATTGTGGTCTTTGCCCATGCTTTGAGAACCGACTTCATAACTAGGAATGCATTTAATCCTGTAGAAACCATGCTGTGATGAAGATGCTGGTATCCTAATTAGTGTTCTGATTAAGTACCTATTTGCACCTATTTGGGATGGCAGAGGTGCTTTCCTGTCAACAGAAGTAAAACTGCAAGAAAGCCATATGCAGCCAGATCAATGGTCCAGTGCCACCAGTATTCTCCCCAGCAGTGGCAGCCTCTGACCTTCCAACTCTATTAACTGGACTGCTGGGTCATCTAAACAAAGGCGCTCTCAGTTCTTCCCATCTGAGGATGCTTCTGATCACATGCATAAAATATTCAGAGGAAGCAGAGACTGCCTCTCCTACAGCGTATGTGAAAGCTCTAATTGCTGGTCTTACAATGCTAAATATTTATGCAATGCCAAACAGAAGCAAAAGCACACGAGACAACGGCCACAAACACCTTGGAAATGGGAGATCTGGAATCCCATCCCAGCAGGCACTGGAAGGATCTGAGTGCTGATCCACCTCACCTCAGGCGAGCCCCCAGACTGCCAAGCTACCAAACAGAAAGAGAAGGAAATCTCCCCAGATTGGTTACGAGAAGTGTGTTGGGGGGACCCCAGCTCTTAACTTAGCCAAGGTTTCCAGGCTCCCAGCCCACAGGGTGGTACCCTGGAAGTGGTACCTTCCTATCTTTTAGCATCCTAGGCTGCCAAGTTTATCTCACATGTGATTTTATATTTAAAAATGTACAAGCACATACACTTTGGTAAAAGAATAAAAGCCTTAATTCTAAGTGCAAATATTTGTACTTCTGCTTCTAAGCAGTATGGTATTTGACACCGTTCAAATTAAAGCCCCAAATGTTAATCTGAGGCTCTAGCAGCATGAATACAAGCTTTCTTCTTTGTTTTCCCAGTGACCTTAACCATTTCTCTCTAGAAAAAAAAATGCTTCCCTAGGATGCCTCCATGATTTCTGGCTTGTCAAAGGAGTATTCCTGTGATAAATCCAGTAGGAACTCTCTTGTTACATGTAAAAAAAAGACCGTTTCTCTTTCTTGTTCTTAGCCATACATCATTGCAGAGCAAGGAGGAAGGGAGTTTGGTGGGTTTTTTTCTGTTTTGTCATTGGTCTTTTACTAGGGAAAAAACCCATCATTATTAATTATGCTGGGTTTTGTTATTCATGTTAGTATTTTCAAAGTCTAAAAAGTAGCTTAATTAGATTAGTGTCCATGAGAGATAATTCAAATAGTTTAACAGTAGAGTAGCAATCAGAATAATACAATAAAGGCTGTACCATGTCAGATGGATAGGTCCACCCAGCCCAGTGCTCCATCTGACAGCAAGCTAACCTCAGAGGCCTTTGAAAGGGTATTAAAACAGGGTCAGCACACAGTAATAGCCCCTCAGCCTCCAACAATTTGCAGATGCTGAGCTTCAGTTGGCATATAATAGACCTTGGTGGGTTTTTCTTCCTTGGGTTTTTCAGGAGAGAAAAGTCATGCGTAAGACTGGAAAATACTCTGAGGAAATGAGATAAATATCAGAACTCTGCTAAAGTCAATAGATTTACATTTGAATAAAGCTGGTAGTAGAGAAAAAATAAAGGTACATTTTAAAATAGACTATGGATGGCAGAAGAAATTGTCTTGACTGGAATCAACAGGAATATGTCATGGTATTGTTTTATCCATCTTCAAGCAGACTCCCAGCTTCAGAATGTAAACTCTAAGTATGCTATAGTTTTCTTACATACTATTGAACAGCTGCACTCTTCCATTTGATTTCGTTTCAGCACATTTGGGGTGGTTTTATCACACAAATAATAAGTTCTATAGCAGTACAGTTTGCGTTTTCATTTTATTTGAAATCAAGCTAATACCTCTTGAATATAATGCACGTCCTACAAAAAAATAACTCATTCACGTGCATTGTAGGTAGAGGTTATAGTAGAAAAGTCAAACCATCTCAAAGATGGTAGTCAACTGACTTCTGCCTTCCCTATGCAGGGAGAGGTGTAACACCCCTAACCAGGTGTGCTGGCCACTTCTGAAGAGCGGGTGTGATGGCCCTGCCATCTGCACCCTCTGTTCCCTACTCCCAGAAAGCAGGGAAGCACCGGGTGTGCGTGGCTTGTAACTCAGCCTTGGGTGCATTGCAGAAGTTCAGAGGAGCAGGCAAGAAGCCTGGCAGGCAGGGATGGGACAATCTGGAAAGTGGCTGTACGGTACTGGCTCGGTCTCTGCCAACTCCTGTACCAGGAGTCTCTGGAGGATTATCTACAATCCGTCTCCTTCTGATGATACAATGATTATTGTCTTACCCTTTCTCTTGAGAATTATCCAAAGCAGAGCTATACCAGCAAGAACAGAGATCATGTTATGATGGATATGACACAGAAATGTGTATTTTTACTGTCAGAGTACAAAACTAAACTGTGCTGTCCTCCTAAAAATCCTTGTATGTGCATGTGATCAAGCTAAAAAAAACATCTTGAGAAAGGAGAATATGTGAATTCTGAATGTCTTGGGGATGCTATAATCACAGGATACATCTCCACTGTACTCACTATGAGTGTTTCCAGTCCTGAGAGATGTTTCCAAGCTAGTTTTAGCTTAGTTTCGCTGAGTACCGACAACAACAGAGCTAAGGAGGCATGGTCAAAACACTTAAGGTTCCTGGCAATTTTAAAGTTCATAACGAAGCTCATTACAAGAAGGGCAGTTCTTTATTGCCGAGAACACTGATCATTAAGTTGTGTTGTGTAAAACATGAAGAAGAGGTTTAGTCCTGGGTATAACCATCCATCAACTGCCGTCTTCTGAAACCATTTCAAGAGCCTTAGCCCCGTTTCAAGTGAACATGTTCAGATCACAGAAACACTGAAACACGTTGTACCTTCTCACATCTCCCTTGAGCAGTTCCAGACGGGTCATCCTTTTGCTCTAAGAAATAGTTCCTCTGTCAGAGCACCACAGTTCATTGGTGCAACAGCATTAGGGAAAATGTAATTATGTTCTTCAGAAGGAAAGAAAAATTCATACTTACAGTGACATTGCTTAAGGGAGTAAAATTTTAAACAACCCCTCCCTGTTTTAAGACTATAAATAACTCAAATCTCTCAACTTTTTATGCTATGACTGCCTCAAATAATGTGTTCATCTCCCTTATTTCTTAAAGTAACAAAAGCAATGCTTCTATGAAAAGCAAGACAGGATAGCCAGTAGTTGACAAAGTCTTATTCATTAACTTAATTGCATGCTTACTGCTGAAACATAGTCAGAACTTCAGCTATACAGAAAGCCAACAAATAATAATGGCAGGGTTAGATTATGTACCTATATAACATAAGAAGGTCTCTAGTCTTCAAATTCAAACAAAGCCAGATGACTTAAGCAGCCATCTACTGAATAACATTCCCTTCATCAGGAATAAAATAAGTGTGTATAAATATATATATATTTCTCCTAAAGGTAATTTCAAATAAAGAGACACTGGCTAATGTGCTGATGACAATCCCTCTAGTCCGAAGCTGTGTCTTACAACACGCTCTATGGACCTTTTTACGGAATACCTGTGTACAAGGCTCTTGGTGCTGTTTCAGAGGAACTCAGAAAAAAAGAGGTTCTTTTTAAACTGGGATGTCTTTCCTGTGATAAAGAAAAGATTGGATTCAGTGGTGAGTATAATGGTGGCCCTTCATGCAGGTGCCTTGAAAGAGAAGACCTGCAGGTAGTTCTGTCCCTTGGCATTGTAGATTATAGACCAGTTACAACTCATATTGCACAATTTTATTCTGCATGTGTTTTCCTGTGTTTTCTGGAACACAAGTTAGAATGTATCATGGAAGGTGTCAGTTATAAACACATAACTATTACCTGGAACTTCTTTCTAAAACAGAACATCAAAATGGCAAGATCAGACTTGAGATGACAGTAATCACTCCTGTTCTTACACTGTAATGTTTATTTCAAGTAATAAAAAATCGATTTATATTTAGGCTAATTAAAAAACGAGCAGTGATAAGCTCAAGGTATCCACCATTATAATATTTGCATCATCCTTGCAGAAAACAATACTCTTTTTAGGAAATCAGGGAAGTTTACTTGGGAGACAGTATACTTTCCTCCAGAAAACAATTATTTCTATAAGAAAAGGTAAGTCACAAAAAATTGCTAAGTCATTCTTCAAAACTCACTTTTAAAAAAGATTCTATTTATTCAAATTTACAAACTTTCCTTTCTAAAATGAAGTATAGCAAAGTATAGCAAAAACCATGAAGCTGACTTCCGTGAAGCAAGATGATGAAATCTCTTTCTAACACCCTTCCAAAATGATTTCCAGCTCTCAGATTTCTCCAAAATACTGTTTAAAGCCCAGTTGTCTACCAGGAAAAAATTTGTTACCAAACTCTGCAACAAACTGAAAGAGGGTAGGTTTAGATTGGACATAAGGAAGAAAGTTTTTATGATGAGGGCGGTGAGATACTGGGACAGGTTGCCCAGAAATGTTGTGCATGCTCCACCATTGGAAGTGTTCAAGATCAGGTTGGATGGGGCTTTGAGCAACTTGACCTAGAGAAAAATGTCTCTGCACCATGGCAGGGGGGTTGGACTAGATGATCTTAAAAGGTCCCTTCCAACCCAAACCATTCTATGATTCCATGAATCTATAAGCTAGTTTTATGGATGTCTAACCACATAAGCCCTCACTGCTTTTATCAAAAATATTGTTCCTCTTCAAATAGTTAATTACAGTTGTAAGATTCAAAATATTCTCGCAGTTATTATAGTTTGGTTTGGCTTTCACTTTTGCCTGCAGTCTTTTATTTATTTTCTTAGTTTCTTTCTGTATTTTTACCCCGTAAGGTTCTTTCTGGAATTTATGGTGTCATCTTGCCTCCAAACAGACTTTTGTAGTATCTTTCCACTCCCTGAAGAATTATGGTAGTTTCTTCACTTTATGTATGTGAAGCGTTGTATTAACCAGTGTGTTTCTATCCTGCAGTGCTGGGAGTCAGCCTTGAGACAAGAGCCTAAGGAGAGGTTAGCCCCACAAAGACCGTTTCATTTATCGTGAAGCCTTGCCTTGCAGTACAGCCACGCAGCCGCTAAGTGCCCTGGACCAAACCTGCTCCTGACAGGTAAGGTGTGCCCTTGGGGGAAGGCAATGAAGGCGAAGAGCTGGAGCCTTCTGAGGATGCTGCTAGCGGCACCTCACTTCATCCTGCCTCTGAACTCAGCCACGCCAGAGCAGATGTCCACACGTCCACTCACAGAGCTGCCGGGAAGTAAATACACACCGGTTCTGAAAAATGCCAAAGGAAAGCTGAAGTGCAAGACAGCTATGTACAATATCTGATACCTGCTCTCCGAGAATCATTGCTGACTTTTTAATTTACACCTTTCTGCGTTGTACCTTTTTTTAAGACTTCGAGTTACGACCATCCTTCCACTCCTAGACTTTACACTTTGAGTGAGCAGTGCAGTTACGAGCTGACTCCAGCGCCCATGAGGAGAATAGTGTGACCGGCTAGGTTATGTCTCAAGTTTCCCCTTAGGTTTCTCATTTGCTGTAGTCTTGTCCCTTTACAAGTAAGTTTGTTTTCCATTTGACTATTAGCCCACGATGGCCCTCAGGATGGGAATCACCTAGCATCAACACTAACTAAGAAGTCAGCTCTACTGTTGTTGTCTGGGCTGCTGAGGACATGCTAGAAGTGAAGTCTAAAGTAGGCAGAACGGTTGCTCTCCAGGTGGATCCATCTCTCTTCATTGACTACAGACAGGATTTGACTAGTTTACACTACATACCAAGCTTTCACACTCTCAAAATTAGGTGCGGTGAATCTCATTTTCAGCAATTACAGGAGCTTGAGCTTTATGTTTTGAATTCTGAGGTGATGAGCTCTGTGAAAAGCAGCTCATCAACGAAATCCAGGGGCCTACGTCAGCTTAACAGCTCTGGTGGGTGTCAACAGCAGGCAGATCCAAGCATTTGGTTTCTTCCGAGCCCCTGCTCTGTTCAGAGGTGTTGACCAGCACCTTTTGTCTTCACTCCAGGTTTTAATCCAAGCGTGCTCTGGTCAGTCTTCTCACTATAACTATTTCAAATACCAAGCACTGGAAGGATAATAACAGCAGCGTTTTCAAAAGGTTAGTAAAAATCTTCACAGAAATAGCCTGTGAAGACACAGCAGTATAAACCAAAGCTCTTATTCAAATTTTAACCCTAAAGTCCACCTACACACACAAACAAAAAATCTTACCCTCCTTTGGATGTACCTTGAAAGCAAGTAAATTATCCCACTGCAGACTACAGTTAGACCTATATTTTTTTTAACCTGGTATTTTGCAGCGCGGATGCTGACTAACTCAGTCGAAAGCTGATAGCCTGCCAGTACTTTCCCATAATTTCCCTTGAGGGATAAACAGATTCTCCCCAAATTGACTGAGAAAGCACAAGGGCTAGGAATTACGCAGCCAGATACATGCAATAAATTGTAAAAACAATGAACAAACAATCGTACACCTGTGGGTGTGCAGTTCACACCCAGCTTGTGTTAATTTGGCTTCTGAGACCTGAGTGATGAACTCTCCAGTGAACTTTGAATGAAAACGTGCTGTAAAAGAAACCTGTATATTCTCAAAATCTGAAATGTTATATTATTATTGAGGAAAGCTTATTGGTTCTGAAAAGAGTTGTTTTCATAAGCTTCTGGGACTGTCATTAAAACACGGTAGAACTAGAAAGGGTTTGAATACAGTGGCAAGGATGATGTTCAAAAAAGAGACTAAATTGATTGGGATTTGCCAGCCTGGAAAAGGGACAACGAGGGGAAAACATAAGAGGTACAAAGAAGTGAAAGCATCACAGATTAAAAAAACGTAAGGAAAAATTTTTCAGTATTTCTAAAAATAGAGGAATTAGAAGAAATTAAACAAAATGACAAGTCAGAGGGGTTAAAACAGACAGGAGGAAGTGTTGGATTTTTTCCCCACACAGATTCTGGTTAAACAGTAGAACTCATTGGCAGAGGACACTGAAGGCCAGAAGTATATACAAGTAAAAAAATGATAGGAAAAATGGACGGAAGAAATGTCCATCAAGAACAACGAAACAAAAGCCTGAGGAATCGGCAGCTGGCTCTGGAAGTCCTCCAGGCACAGAGTGTTGGAAACTGGGCAGGAAAACCAGAGAAAACGTCCCTGTATGTTGGCCTTGTCTTATGCTTCTTCCCAGACATGTGCTGTGGGTGACTGTCAGAAGTTTGATGGGTTTTTTGGACCTTTGTCCTGATCCAATATAACAATTTTTATATACTTAGGTAGTCAGTGTCTCTCCCTGGACCTCTCCTTCACTGCTATGGGTATAAATACTTTCTGAAGTTTCCCAGTGTAATCATACCTTCAAAGTGCATTTGGTAAAAGCTGGTGAATTTTCTAATATTTCCCATGTCCGTTCTTCTCAAGTTATCTATTGGGCCTTTGTCTCCACAAATTCAACTAACTTTGTCATATTGAGGAGACTGATCTATATTTCTTGATAGAAGCTTTGGGATATAATGAGACTTCCTCTTCACATGTGTTCTTTCTTAAACCTAATCAAAACAAAATGAATATTTTTTTGTGAGAGAAATAGGAAAAATATATTTAGTGATATTCTTGCCAATATTAAACAATCAAACCGCAGTAATGAGTAAGCATGTTATGAATACCAAGTAAGGCGAAAGCAATGATTAAAATAAATAAACAGAAAACTCCTTTCAGCAATTTGAGGACCATATTTGATGCAATGCATTTTTTTAACTAGCCAGCAGAAGTGTGAGTATAAGTAAGATGCAAGAGCTAAAACCAAAACAATAAGCCAGTGTTCAGACTTACAGAAGAAGGAAGTATGAGCAACTTAAAAAGCAACTGAGAACTGGTAAATAGAGAAAATAATAAATGCAAATAAATCACAGCTGCAGAGGGAATTACAGAAAGTTAAATGTTTGATGATGTGAAATCTAAGTAGTTTAATTCTAAGTGTTAATTATTTCAAGTGCCTTTTGCAGCATGCTGAGTCTAGTGAAACAGTATGAATCACTGTCTAGCCTTAAATATGAACCATAATGGAGTTTATTTCAGTGATGGTGTCTGTTTTCCTATTTTTATAGCAAAAGAGTCTTCAGGCATTGTTTCTTCAAGGGGTTTAAGGCCCTTCCTCTAGCTTCTGCTTTGTCTTTGTACAGCACAACAGCTCTTCTTTCACAAATATCTTCATAGCTGACTTTTAAATATGCAGAAGTGCTATTTTTCATTCCCCTGAAGGGAAGAGCTGTCTTGATACAAATATTGATATCACTGGTTTATTACAGCTGCCAATAGTTTGCTGTCAGAATGGATTCATGCTGCACATCAAGCTGTAGCAATGTTTTACAAGAAGCTCTGCTTCACATATTGGTTCCCACACGTATGGGATTTGGGCATCCTGGTGCTGTTCTTGGAAAACTCAAAAACCAAAAACAGCACTGAGGTTGCCATAATATGTTTTTTTTTTCCTCATGCCTTGCTGATTCATTAGGCAGTCACTGATGATGTGCTGAAGGAATCGTTCAGATCCTGCAGAAAAAAAGATTCCTTTGCTTTTTTCCCTTTTTCTTGATTCATTGGGTCCAACAGAATAGAGCACTTCTCAGTCCACATTATGTATACGCCAGAATACCAGAGGTGAAAGGAATCCTCAGGTGCACATACCCTAGACTTTCTCAGAGGTGAATTATGAAATTCAGTTTATATTACAATGAACAATTACACATGGACAAGTCTTTTATTCCTTATATTAGCAGCCTTCAACAATTTTAGAAGAATTAAATCCCAGGCACAATTTGCAAGAATCACTACATCTCAGGGTAGCACTAGCTTTTGTGGATGCTATAGAGGAACTAGGTGGCAAGTTTAGACTAACAGTGCTTTTAAAGCACTGCTTATGTGAGAATATGCCTCCTAACTTTCAGACAGAAAGGAAGTATTAGGAACTTCACTTAAGCAGTTGCTTACGTAAATCATAGTATGATGCTCGTCTATACCATTAGAAGCCTAAATATTTACAAAAATACGGATTATACATTTCAAAATTCTGTGGGTAAGAAATGAACTATTATTTGGCCATGAAGTGCGACACACATTTATGTCACTATGTAAATAGTGATGGTAAAATATGCTCTAGATATTATCTCAGAATCCACGAGGTGGCAGTGTCATAGTTTTCTTAGCATCGCACCCTGAAACATGAATTTTCTTTTAAAATATCTAAATGTCATTGTGATATTTATCACCTCAGTTTTGAAAAATTTGGGGAAGTATTTGAGACATCTCCTTCATTTCCAAAACCTGACAATGAAAAAATTATTTTCTCAAGAAAAGGCAGAAACTGTTGTGTAAAGATGAGGAGCCAGCTTCCCGTGAGGCATCTGTTATGTTCATGGGTGATCAGTGCTGGGGTGCCTATGGAGGCTTGTGAAGGATGCTGAATTCAGACGTGATCATACACTGCAGAGAAATTAGAACATCACACCCTGAAATCAGCCAGTCCTCAAAAACTGCTTTCATTTACAGTAGTAAAGTAAAATAAAAAATTAATGGCAATTTCTCCCTATTTCAGATTTATTTAGAAAGCCTTGACTTTGTTGTTTAGCAAAAATACTGAATGTTAGACCTATGGTAGCTTATAGCAGATCTCTTTAATAAAAAGCTCCTTATGTAGAAAGTGGAATACAAAATATGTCCGTATGCTCATGAAAATATATCTGCATTGTATTTTTAAAAACACTAAGAATGCAGAACCGCTAAGAATATCTAAAGGGAGAGATACGCTTGTCCTATTCTAGCCTTCCCCGGGAAACACAACATCCCTATTTCAAATGAAGGAAAAGGTCATGCAGAATTTAACAAGTGGTTTCATTTGAATTCCCTGGTTGCTGTTGCCTTCGCACCCGCTGTAAGGCTGCTCGCGAGCTGTTTTGCTCTGTCCCGAGGGCTGGGGTTGTGGCCATCGCCCTGGCTGCTGGCTCTGTGCCGAGGCAGAGCCGGGTGGCCCACGCAGAGTTGTCGTCACATTGAGATTAATGCAATTGGATAAATCGCATCCGTCAGGATCTGTCAGATTCCTGGGAGGATGATTAATTAATATAATCTTATTCAAACACAGTATATCAATTCCAAACTTTTCTACATCCAACGAGAGCTTTCCTCCCTTACTCTAGCAAGTCCTTCAATAAATGCCAGGGATGTGAGGCCATGAACACGCAAAGGGGGTTGTTCTCAGCAGAGCCGGCACTGGGATTTCCTAGCCACCTCTCGGAGCAAGAGCCGCACTGTCGGCTAGCTCGACCTGTCAGCTCCTTCCAAAATGACCAGCTACGCTCCATGGCAGCTACGCTCCTCTTCTTGAAAACTCATGTCTGTGATTGTACCTCTTCCTTCTCTCCTGACCACTCCTCAGTGTGATCTTCTCCTCTTTCCTTTTCCAGCTCTCCACATTGCTCTCCCTCTTAATCCCCTCCTCTGGTCTCTCTCCCCGGGGTAATCTCGCCCACACGTAGCATCTCAGCCACGGTCCCAGCTCTACTACGGTTCCAGACTAGACCTCAGCTCGGTGATGAAGGCACCCGTCTGGAGGTGCCTACTTGCAGGTGTCTGCGTGTGAGCTGGGTGCTCAGGCCACACTGCGTGGAGGTGTCAGCCAGTTCAGGAAACGTTTAGATGTCTAAAATGAGTCTCATCATCCACAAGACATACTTCATCCGTCTGTCCAGGTCAGCCCTTCAGCTTCTCTGTGTACATCTCCCATCTCCAGCAGCTTAGGTTAAACCTGGTTAAGACACAGCTTTCAGCCTTCCTCTGTCACCTGTGTCCTGCTGCAAGCCCGAGGCATGCCACCACCATGTGCCATGCCCAGGGTCAGCCTCACCTCAGACCTGCCTCCAGATGCTCACACCTGGCCTGTCTCTAAAAGGCAGGTTCAGCCGGAGTGAGATCTCTGTAGCCTTTCCAACCCATCTGCAGGTATTCAGAGCAGCAGCGCTCAGCTCTAAGACCAGGCAGGGGTATCAGGAGAGGTAGAACCTGCTCTGAACCCCTGCAAAAGTCAGGAAGGCTGCTTCCCATCCAGGAAGGAGGCATGTGAGTTTTACACTCAAGCCGGTGAAAAAAAATCAAAGTTTGTTTAGGAAATCCCTTACTGGAAACTTTCAAATTTAAAAATTGCAACCTGCTTCGTGCAAAGTAAATGTTGATCAGACTATTGGAACTGCCAGGATATGAACAGCAGAAGAGAAACAAGGTCGTCCATGAGCCAAAATCTCTGCTGTCTCTTGGTGTCCATTTAAGATCTATCTCCAAAACTACTGTGGCAGAAGTAGATCAGTAGAATCATAGAATCATAGAATCATAGAATAGTTTGGGTTGGAAGGGACCTTTAAAGGTCATCTAGTCCAACCCCCCTGCCATGGGCAGGGACTTCTTCAAGTAGATCAGGTTGCTCAGAGCCCCGTCCAACCTGACCTTGAATGCTTCCAGGGATGGGGCATCTACCACCTCCCTGGGCAACCTGTTCCAGTGTTTCATCACCCTCATCGTAAAAAATTTCTTCCTTAGATCTAGTCTAAATCTACCCTCTTTTAGTTTAAAACCATTCCCCCTTGTCCTGTCGCAACAGGCCCTGCTAAAAAGTCTGTCCCCTTCTTTCTTATAAGCCCCCTTTAAGTACTGATGGGCTGCAGTAAGGTCTCCCCGAAGCCTTCTCCAAGGCTCCAAGTAGTTCAAGTGTATCTCATTAGCCATGCTTTTAATGAAACTTTAATGAAACTGTTAATTATCACAACTAGTTAAATTATCCCTGTATACTTTGCTGCATCTTTAATCTTAAAAAAAAAGAGAGAGAACTCTACAGTGAGGTCTAATGTTACCTTTCATAATGCGAAAAAATATCAGCAGCCTTGAGCCAAGAAATTTAGGAGCAGTATAAGGGTTGGTTTTTTATGTTTTCATCTGTGGATTTTGTCTGCTTTCTCCCTCAAAACAAAAATGGCCTGCTTCAAAATCTCTTGAACAACACGGAGCTAACAAAACTTATCTGGAATATTTCCATTGAGACTTGATCTAAATTAATTGGTTTTGAAACTTCTCTCTCTTGCATTTGCCTCGGTGCTTCCCTGGTAGCATGCAGGCAAAAAGGCTGGGTTCTTCTTGTCTGACTGCCGGTCTTTAACTGAGACCCAGAAAAGAAGCATTAGATGTCCTGCACCTTGTATGTAGTATATGAAGAAAAATAAAGTATGCACTGAATTACATTCTCAGATGTTTTTCCCTGTGCTGCCGTTCACTATAAAAGGAGACCAGATTGACAAGATCCCCAGCTTGGGCATCTCAAAAGGCATGTGAAGTAAGCTGGGTCTTGCCCAGGTGATGGGAGAGGCCGGGAGCAGGGGTGAACCCACCCTCACATAGAGGTCACCCCGTGACGGGGTGATGGGGCTGGAGACCTTCCTTTCCTTCCTAAAAAGGAGCAGCCTTTCCTTTTTATCTCCAGCCACACCTCCACCCCAGCCACTCCCCTGACATGTTTGGGTTGAGATTAGGCCTCTTCCCTGATTAATGCCAATAGGATGTGTGCAATGAGACACATCGCAGCCTTCTAAGATAACGTTAACAGTTACTACATCATTATTGTCATTAAAGAGCACTAACACATACCAGCAAAATGTTTGCAACACATTTTAGCTCTGAGAAAAGCATTAAAAACTAGTTTAAGATGTAAAAGATCTGTCTAGGCTTGCACATTCAGAGGAAATTGAAAACCCCCAACGAATGGCCAATCTTCCTGCATTGCCTTCAGTGTAACTTCTGAGAGTTTCGCAGAACTGATCCTTTATTTCTCAAGGGACTGAGAGGACAGGCTGAAGTGACCTGGGTGCTTCAAAATGGCCAACTGACCTCACAAGCTGACTTGACAAAGGCGACCAAGGTGATCTCCTTCATCTGGTGACCAGGATGCTCAAGGAGATGATCCAAATAACTCTGATTTCTTCCCTGTTTCTCAAGAAATGGTTGCATACAGAAATCCCTGGATTTCGCAAACAAGCAGTTATGTGAGCAGTCGGCTATGCAAATAAGTTACTGATGTATAGATTAACAACACAACACTGGCAAAAGGAATATTTTCAGAATTAGCTTCATAACTCATGGTCCCTGTCTTTTAAATTTTATTTTCACATGAAGCTTACCTCCCTGACCTATTTAGGCATCAAAAAAACCATTTCCTTTAGGATTTTTGGACCTTCAGAGAGATAATTCTATATTAGACCTACTTTCCTCCCTCTGCTTCTCTAGAGGTTTCCTTCCTGTCTCACCTTAGACAAGACAGTGGTTTTCTCTGTTTCTCAGTCCCTTGTCAGTAAAATGAAGCTAATAGCACTTCTCAGCAGTGGTTTTGGGGGAGAATTAAGACAGCAGGTGTTCGAGATGTTCTTCAGTACATTAACATGGGAGACATCTATAAGGGGGAAG
>NW_009200416.1:45802-52845 GCF_000690835.1 Fulmarus glacialis
GCGTATTTAAGAAAGAAGAAAGAAGGGGTAAAATCTTTCTTGTCTCTTAGTTGGGAGTCAAACTTTGGGAGCTAACGTGGGAGTCAATCAGAGCTGGATTTGTCCTGATGGTAATTGCAGCTTTTATAGGATCATTTAAATTGTCTGTCAAATGAAAATATTTCTGTATAATGAGCATGCTATTAAAAACACCCCTGCCAAACCGGGGGCAGACACAGTCACCATATCTATGAGGGACTGGCACAGATGTGCAGCTACCACCGAGGCGGGTAAAGAGCAGCACACGATGCCTGAGCCTTCCCCGGCCCTCCGCAAGCAGGCTGGGCGGGTAGGCAGGGCAAGTACCGCAATTTAATTTGGAAAAAAGCATCACCTTCCAATTCCTCACTTCTGATGTACTCGTTATATGGCTAAATCTCCTGAGCTGGATTGGTTTTGCCCTACTGTTCCCCTCTTTCCTGCTGCCCAGTTCTTGGTGGGGTGCTTTTGTTCCTTCTTAGAGATAAAACTAAACCTATGAAAGTGACCAAAATCAGGAAGGTGTTCGTACAAAACCCACATTTTAACTTTGAATTTTGCCTTTGTTAAAAAACTCTCAGATAGCAGAGAGAGAAAAGTGAAACATAAAATTACAATGCTGAAGTAATCACTTTTGGTTTGCTCAGTATTACCCAGAAACTCCTTGTTTCATTTGATTTGAAAATGTTCCTAAACTCAAAGTTAAACTTTAAACTCACCTGAGTCCTCGCTGGCATGTTAAACGTGCCTTCTCTCTGGATGTTACACAGCAGTGTTACTAGCTCCCAAAGGAATAAAAAAGGTAAAATTTCAGTAACAGTACAAGGACACTCTGATTTTTACTCTTTTTTTGTGAAGAAACATCTTGCTATCGGTATAGATGTATTGTTAAGGGCACAAATATTTCCTGGCTACACATTATGGGTGTGCTCCTGCCTAATGTAAAATAATGGGATCTTAACTTTGACTTCATTCTCCATAGTATTAGATTCATAATCAGCACATGTGTCTAATTAAATTATGAAAGATATTGAAAGGAATAATCTCCTATCAAGATTCTTATGAGTTGGGCTGTATCCTAAACCAGCCTTATGAAACACAGCTTTTGGCAAATACCATATACTTACATCATTACAGAATCAACAATGTTATTCTAAAGTTAACTTAAAAATGCAGATTCTTTAGTGATAATGAACCAAATCCAGGCCTGACTTACAATAAATTGGCTTGGTCACAGAATACATTTCTTTATCTTTAAAAATGTATCAGAATAGGTATTGTACATAAAATGCAACACATTCTAAGCCACATCTGGGAAATAGCTCATATTTAACAATATTAAGTAAAAAGCCACTACGAGGTTTTAGAACTGTGTTCTTCTTCTTCATGGCCATGTAGAAGACAAATCTGATACACTCATATGTGCATAAAGGACCAGGTTTTCCAAATCAACAAATAATTCTGTGTATAAGCCCCTAGAGGTGGTGAAAAGATGATGATGAAACCTAGACACAGTTCTCCAAAACTAAGCACGCCAGGCAAATTTGCACTATAAACTACATCAGTCTGAGGTTTTGCCAAAGACCTGTACTTTGGTAGTTACAGAGAGCTAAGATGCAAGCTCCCAAGTCTGCAAACACTTATGTACGCAATTGATTTCATTACCAAACACGTTCTGTAATGCCTCCCCTTTCTTTCCACTTGACGCCTTGTCAACATTATGCCAAGGAAATGCAGGTCGATACAGGACCTATTTTCTCCTGTATTCCCTGGCATTTTATGGAAGTTTTCCAATAGTAATTTCTGGTTTTAAAGTGCTTTCCTCTCTCTCACGTGTTGAAAAAATTATTGAAGAAAAATTTTTGAGTTAATCTGATAACAAAGTGCTATAAATGCAAGAAGTAAGCAGAAAATAAAGGGATTTTTTTTTCTCAGATCTCTCTGTTTCCCTCTGAGATAGTGCTTACAGCAGCATTACCTTAGGCAATAGCATTCTGAGATGCTTTCAGACAAAGGAGAAATCTGAAGGTGACAGTTCTCTTTCAACTTGCAAGAGCTCACCAACAGTAATACTTGTGCAAATGGCACGCTGCGGAGCTCCGTAGTGACCTACAATGATGAGCACAAACGCAGAAACCAGGCTGCAAATGGCCGTGGCACTCGGCATCACCAGACTTAGCTATGTGCTTTAGGCATCCGATTATCCCTAGTGAAGCTTATGTCCTTCAAAAGGAGGCTGAATCAGGACTGTGTTTGTTCACGTGTGCTCACATGTGTGTTAGTACAGTCACACCCTTCCCCTGCTCACCAGGTGCACCCATAGCTGGAGGCAGGATTTGTCCCTGTGCTTTTAAATAGGCAGATTTTCTATTTCCAATGATCTGGCTGCTATGACCTTTGTAAACACAACCAGCAAACTGAAGGGAGAAAAAAGACTGTACCTGAGTCACAGGAACCGGGCTGAAAAGAGACTCTGGAAACTTTCTAACAGTTGGTCCAAAGATAATTGTGCAACACTGGAAATATCATATTCAGAGTGATTTTACTACAAGGCAAATGCAACATGTTTGCAGTCAAAATAAGAGGGGGAAATGCGTTTAAAATGTACTGAAAAGAATGTCAAGAAACAGTTATACTTACCAGACCATTTTAAGACAACTAAATCTGCCATACCAGTGAACATGTGAATATAATACACAGCAAATTCCTCACTTTGTAAATATCTGACTTTTGAATATCATCAGGTTCGTTTCCAGTTATACAAGCAAATCTACTGTGCCAAAGTGGCACGTATATGATATTAGGGTTGGTTTTTGCCACTGTGCTTTGCCTGAAGCAGTTCACGATGAGTTATGCTAGAAAACTCCTCTGCAGCATGTGCTGGAAAGCCTTTGCGTCTGTTGTGTGAATGCACCGAGGGCTACTGTGCTTGTATCCATTTCAGGGACGTGAGCATGAGATCATAAAGACCATTTAGCTTTCCATCCCTGAAATGATTTCTTGGTTTTGTACGTTCAGAGATACTCATTCAGGGGTTTAACATATTTCAGGAGGCAGGGCTAAGGTGGGGAGCAGCACTGCAATCCACACCATCTCCTGCCAGTTCCCCTGCTGCTTTCCGGAGGGTGAGGTGCCTCCTCGGTTTAAACTAACGTAAATCTCAGCTGCTGCAAGCCCACCCTCCTCCTCGGTCTCTGACCTCGTCCTTTTGCAGGCACTAGCACTCATGTTACTGCATAGCAGATGGATTTGAAGAGCTGATCTGCCTGTAAACTAATCTTTGTTCTTTTGAGTGATTAATTTTCGATGGATTCCTGAACTTCATGTAGTAGCTTCCTGCGTGGTCACCGAGGTGCTGGGGCTGGCATAACAGGGGCACAGACCCATGGCAATCCAGACTACAGATGCATGAACCTCATCCATATTTTCCCCTGTTCTCAAGCAATCCGGTTAGTTGATGCCTGCACCGTTCAGATTTTGGAATCGCTCTGTTGTTGTGTTCAGTTACAACCAGAAAGACAAATAAGGAGAAAAACTCCATTAAGTTAAACAAAGGACTTCCCTTTGCTCACTCAATAAATAGAGAAAAGAAATCACCTGTGATCCACAGTGCAATGGGTAACCAAAACATCTTCGGTTATGATCTGTGTTTCCATACAAATGGAGAACTGCCCAGGGTAGCTCAGTGGTCAGAGATTAGGATTTCTAGCTGGAGGCTTCTATTTCTGGCTTTGCAAGGGACTTTTGCAATCTTCAGCCACAGGCTGAAATTTCTTCTAGTGCCATTGTTGACGCTCTTACGGGCTTAGTTAATAAATGCCTCGATAATTAATAAATGGCCATGAAGCGCAGTGATGATCAAATCTTTGGAGTCTACAGTTCTAAGTATCAATTGTGATATTTAGCCTGGTTTCCAGAGAGGCAGAACAACCATCACGGGCATGTTTTCTCCAGAGCCCAATCCCCCAGTCGACACTGCCTGTCACTGCCCACCGTGTGCTTTTTGAGCCCAGGGAAGACAGAAGTGAAAGACAGATTTTGTCAGATGACTTGAAGGCACAAAGTAGCCACAGGGAACTGTGCCTCAGGCACAAGCCCTTCCCTGAGCTGCCCCTGGCATTTGCAGCCAGGCTGCTTTCCAGGAAACAGGAGTCTGCAGGAGTTACAGTTACACATTACCCCAGCAGGCTGTTGCACTGATGTTTTACCTTTGGATCACTGGTCTGTAAGGCAGTTGGGTTGGGTGGAGTCATCTTTTTTTGTACATCACCCTCCAGGGAGACTCAGCCTGAGCTATTGTCAGTCCACATTGCAGGGTACTGTGGCAGGAGGGTACCTGATACCCACCACTGCTAAGCTCAGGTCTAGAGATCTTTGTCTCCCGTGTTCTTAAGCATTAAATTAATTCCTTTCCACTGTCTTGCTCCTTGTGAAATCATTTACTCATGAGTAAGCCCTGCTAAGTCAGAAGTCTCTGGAGTCTCACAATAAACCATTTCTTAGGCTCTGAACAGAAGTCACAATCAAGCCCATAGGACTGAACTGGGCCCCTTAGTGTGTCAGGGGTGTGCTACTGCCAATACATAGAAGTATAAATCGTCCTGTGTTTTCATTCCTCATCTTTACGTTTGAAAGTTGAACTTAAACATAGCCTTGCAACTCATTTTTCTAACTGTATGTTTGTATTCTTGGACAAGTGATAGTGTTTGCTCATCAGCTCCCTATCTTGAAACACGTCAGGGATGGGAAGCACGTGCCAATACTCCCTCCAGTGCGTTCCAGTTCTCTTGCTGAATAGATCACCCCGACAGACTCTCCTTTACACTTTTGAATTGTTTTTTCCAGTGCCGTCAGCTTTCTAAAATGTGCCACACTATCATACTTACGCCAGATGCCTTAACAGAGCACAGAGGTCCAGCTCCTTTTGGGCAGGAGGGAGAAGAGATGAAAAGTTATAAAGAAAACAGGATGATAAATAAGAAGGTCATAGTTTCTTTTTCACCAGTTCCTGCAGCTTAAAGGTGCTTCAGGGCTCTGAGAAGCTGTTCATGGCGTATACACATCATTGCAAGCACAGTGAAGGGAGCATCTGAGGATTATCAAAGCCCCGCTGCAGTGTAGTTGTCTCATACAGCTAACCTAAAATAACATGGCATCGGCATGGTCAAAATGGAAAGGAAACATCTGTTTCTCCTTTTTATGTTAGTGACAATCCGTTTGTTAGCTTTAGAATAGCACAGGCTGTCCCACTGATAACAGCTCGGGCGCTGGCTGTTCACCCCAGGCAGGTGCACGGGGACTGAGGAGCGGACTACGAACAGATAACACATGGGGCTATCCTTAAGAGGATGAACAGCGAACGGAAATCTTTATCACTTTCTTTCAAAACTAGTGAGGGATATTCTTCCAAATCTGGTGCACACTGATGAACTAATCCCTAACTGAAGCCCAGTGAGTAGTACGATCTCACTGTAACTGTGCTTTTCCCTCTGGGGCTGGCACTGCGTGTGATGCTTCTCAATCTTCCTTTTCTGACTACTGCTGAGTATTAATTGAAGTAAAGGTCATTGAAGTAAATGGACAGATTTTCAGGGACTTCAAACAAATGAGATCAATCGGATCAGTCAGAACATCTGTACCGCTGGTTAGTTTTTAGCAATTTCATCTTTCAGGAACCAGGAGAAGGGGCTGGTTTTATTTTCACTTGGTGTAATTTTTAGTGTGTTGCTAACATACATGAAATGAGGAGGCAATAAGTATAACCTCACCTGTTGCCATCGTACACTTTTCTTACTGAAACGGGCTGTCTTTTTTGCTATCTGTCGTCAGTAAAAGATACTGCAGAGTAAGAATTTCACAAGTTAAACACACAAAAGGTTACACGCTGTCTCGATCACACATTTGTTTTTGCGGATAATTGGTTTATAGCTAGGTTAGATGTCTTTATCACTAGTGCCAAAAAGCCCATTGGAAAGAGGAGACAGATAAACAAATTGTGAAAGTGCTGCTGATGCAGATTAGTGGAAGGCTGGCTAACTGCTATTTAAAAGCATTTTGTTCTGATGTACAGCTTTGTCTGTATATACACCACGGTGACATCCCAGGCCTAAGCCAAATACATACAATACTTTATTTAATTTTCCATTCAAAATGTTTTGATGTAAGGTCTGACATTTTTCCCATGGTTAATCATGAAACTGGGCAATGTTTCTTACAGTTCCTTGTACTTTACTCATGCAAAACATTCATCGGTTTAAACGGTATGATTAAGGGGAGCAGAGTTCGGGCCAAAAAAGGAAGCATGCAAAAGGAAAATAGATGTCTCCAATAACTTCTATTGGAATATGGAGCCTTTCGCTTAAAATCTGGTTTAAATCAGTAGCTGCTGAAACTCATTACCACAAAAAAGATGGGTCCTCTGATGCAGGCCCCGATATTGAGACTTGCAGTCTCTCTGCAGCTCCACAACTGTACATGGCATTGCTCAGTGACTCAGTTTCTCAGCACCTCTGAAAGATGAAGACACCATCTGCCTTGCAAACCTTGCGAGGCAGAGACCCCAACCCGTGCCGTTTAGTACCCTGTAGGAAGCACATACGGGGGGAGACGGCTATTTGATGGTCTGTATGAATTGAGGCCATTTACTCTGAATTACATGTGGGCAGGCGTTCAGAGCACAGCCAGCGCTGACGCTATGACAGGGGCAATACGGGCTGAATTTATTTGCTACGACACAGCCTGTGGGGTCCGGGGACAAGCCTGGAGGTGCCCAAGTCTTGCCCGCTCAGGGTAAGGCTTTAGCATCACCCAGGTGCAGACACCTGACGGTGCCCAGCGGCCGAGGGCGCAGAGGCAGGCTGTGCCTGCACGCCTCCGGTACCCGCTCGGCCTGGAAACGCCCGGGTGCAGGATAAGGGCCACCAAGGGCGGCCGCGGCGGGTCCCCCGGTGGCTTTGCCCGTCTGGGGAGCGACAGCCATCCCTCCTGCCCCCAGGCTGGGGGAGCCTGGCCGTGAGGGATGGGGG
>NW_009200417.1:0-37191 GCF_000690835.1 Fulmarus glacialis
CTCCGCGCTGGGTGGGTGTGAGTTATTTCGGGGGTGCTCCGTGTCGGGCGCGGCCGTGCCGAAAACGAATGCTCCGAGGTGTCGGGCAGATGTTTGCGAAGCGGTGTTATTTAATCTCGTACGCGGGCACACGTGTGTAAAGTAGCGAGGGAAGGAGTCGTTTCATTGCGATTGCTGGTGTGGTAAGCGTAATGCGAATGCGTTTGTGATGTGCTCCGTTTCATACCGTGCAGCTGGAGGAATTTACAAGTGATGCAACTAATTCGTTGGAAGAGGGTAGTGGGGCGGTAATTCACTTGCGTTCAGTAGCGGAATTGCATGCTTAGGAATGGGGCAGAGTGACTCTCCTAGGGTTGGGTTTTTTTTTTAATCGCTGCCCCCAATGAGCTTTAAGTAGCTGGGTTGAAAGTGCTCTAGGGTTCATTGTGAACACTCAGCATTTCTTACTATTAAAATGTATGCTTTTATTCCTGTGCCCTACATGCGTAAATGAATCGGGTATATCATAATAAGCTAACTGTTGTGTTAAACTTAAAGGTCCAGGGTCATCGAGAGTTGGGATAACTATGTAAACAGTGCTGTAAATGCAGTTCTTTTGACCTTCGGTAGATGTCAGATTCTTGCTATGTTGCAGTTCAGAATTTTTTTAAATACTTTTTCTCTTCTTTTGTTTCTGTTTCCCCGTTTATTGGCGGTGTTGAAGAACTGATTAGTGGTGGTTCTTAGAGCTGAGGTTTAAACCTGTTCAGGGGTTCAGGCATGATGGGGAGTATAGGTGTATAGTAAATCCAAGATTATAAGCTCCATGTGGGTACGTTGTTAGGAGTAGGAAATCGAGTTGATTGCAGTTGGTATTGACCACAAAGCCGCCATTTCTGTATTTCAGTTTGCGAGTAGGTAGGTCATTTTGAAGATAATGCTGGGAGTGGCAAAGGGCCCTATTCAAAACATTTCCTTTCTGCTTCCATGTGGTTAATAACTTCGCTTGGTCACGTGGCTCCTCGTTTGTGCTCTTAGGGCTGCGTAAAAACCACCGAAAGAGGCTTAAATCTGAAATGAACGGCCCTACCTGAGAAACGACTGATTTACCACATTTATTGTAGTTTGAAAACCGCTTTCCCAGCTCACGGTTCAGCCATGGAGGCCAGATGTGAACAAAAAGGGGCGTGCCTGAAAGCACGCGTGTCTGGTGGGAGTATTAACTGTTCTGAGCTGAAGAGCGTATTAATTGCTGCAGTTTCCTTCTAGTAGTGCTGCTTGCTGCTCCTCTGCGAGATGAAATTTTCAAGTGTCCTGAGTTAAGAGAAGGAAATCGGCCTTCCCTGCTGTTTTGTTTCTTGCTACCATACTTAACATTGCAATTCTGAAAACTTTTAGGAGTTGGGGGTGGGGAAAGGACAGATGTGGAGTGTTAGTTCTAATTTATTTCGGTTTCTGCTTGATGTTTATTTCCTCCTGTTTTTCCAGGCAGGTGTTGTAAAAAGGCTGACTGGATGTTGGGATGGAACCCTCAAAATAATTACGTTAGCATAGTAATACTAACTAAATGAGTTTTTTTCACTTCAAAATACAATTAAAATGTTTGTTTTTTGAAGTTAATATCTTTCTGTATAGAAGTAAAGGAAATTGCTTGATGCTACTTGCAAATACACATTTCTAAACAAAAGATTTGCCTTGTCTGTATGCTACTGTAGGACTTTACTTAATTAGTAATTACTTGGGTTGAGGCACAGGTTTGTCTTGCTCTTTACTTTTGAGCATGACTTAAATATGTCAGGCATAAAACAAACTCATACTTACGCATGAAATTAGTAAGAGCAGATCTGACTTCTAGCATACTCTGAAGAACGGGTTGGCTGGGCGTATTGGGGGTGTTTCTGCAAGAGTTTCAAATTGTATCTTTCTGAGTATGCAGATAGCTCTAGTGTAACTTTTTGGGTGATCTTGCAGTTGTCCAGACTTCTGGCTATTTCTCAAGTGAGCAGTTTTATATGAAATTTGTAGCTTTACGGAAGATTCTGAAAAGGAGGGTGAATGGCAGGAGAGCTGCTGTAGAGGAGAGGGGAGGAATATGTGTTACAGTTGCCAGTGACTGTGAGAAGAGGGCAATAAACTTGATCAGGTGCTTCCAACATGGGGGGTGGTGTGAAAAGGTTAGAGTATAATTTACCATCCACAATTCTGTGGTTCCTGGCTTATTTTCTTGCTTTTCGTGATTGCCTTTATCTTGTACCAGTCTCTGGCTGGTAAGCATCTTACATGCACACCCACAATCACACATACCCCACCTGACTTCCTTTGCATAATATCAAGGCTGCTATATCTAGGACAAAGAGTTAATGCCTGTGTCGCTGGTTTTACGGGACCTGAAACCTCCAGTAGAATTCCATTTCAGTTTGAAGTGATCTAACGCGGTACACGGAGTAACCTGCTGACTTAACAGTCCCCTTACTTCATCCTCTCAAAGTGCCTTCAAACAGTCAACTTTCTTAGTATCAATGGTAATATTTTACTTGTATGTAGTTAACTTGTAAGTTTTTTTTCCCCAAGTATTTGAAAAATGCCCTCTGGCTAATTTCTTACCGTGTATGTAGATCACATTTCACTTCCATAACCAATTGTTTAAAAGCTTTTAGAACTGATCATCTAAATGTGCATGCTAGCCTCAGAAACTCAAAATTCAACTGATTGCTAGTATGGGTTTTGGTTGTAATGATACTAGGTATTTCTACTAGTAAACTTACTGTTTTACATGTGTTTAGGGACTGGTAGCGGTTGATACCTGCTTTGAAATAAGTTTTATCTTGCTGATAGTACAGCCCATTGACTAGTCAGACTGTTATTATGTGTTATACCTGCTGAAGACCCTGAGAATTTGGTTGGGGTAGTGACGTGTGAATTTTTCAGAAAGGGTTTGTCCTGCTATTTGCTCAGTAATTGAAGGAGTGTGGTATTCAGTGCTATCTAGTACTGCTAACATGGCTCGTCTCATTCAAGAGATGCTTATGTTAAAGCACTTGCTTTACAATTACATCTAATAATTTCTTATTAATTGATCAAATTTTTTTTTATTTATTTTGCAGTAATCTATGCCAGCAATTATGACAATGTTAGCAGACCATGCAGCTCGTCAGCTGCTGGATTTTAACCAGAAACTGGATATCAATCTCTTGGACAATGTGGTGAACTGCTTGTACCATGGAGAAGGTGCGCAGGTAATGTGGCTTTAGAACCTACGTTTATTGACCATGTTTAACCTTATAACAAATCAGTTGAGCAAAATTAATTCACTTCAATAAAAATCAGTAATACTAGTGAATTTGCTCTGCTAGTGACTGGAATATCACTGGTAATTCCCGTGCTCTGGTGTAAAGGCAGGCCTCATGTAATGAACATTGAAATGACACTTAGAAAAATGTTAGTTTAGTGCGTGTTCATTTCTAGCATGCCTTCTGCTGTTGAAAAGTATGAGCAAGTACAATTTGGTAAGGGCGCTTCTGCTTGCAGCTTGCCTTCTCTGACTTAGTTCTTCAGGAAGGTCTGAGTTACCTGTTACGGACAATGGATTGTGAAGCCATAAATTTAATATTGGCTTCACTGAGGGATTGTATTTAAAAGAAAAATCTTAATGATGCTATTACTGTGTTTGTACTTACAAAGAAGCATGTCACATGCATTTAAGAGAAGAGTTTGTCCTCTCTTATGTCTAGGTTTTTTTCCCCATTAGTGTTTGTCTGCACAGGTTCTTCTTGCACTCTTTTCTTTGGACTTAGTGCGGATTGTGAAGTCTTAAGTTTAAACTGGGGGAAATGTGTGCATTTGTGTGTTTGCATATATTGTCTTGAAACTGAATCTTGTATTGCTTTTATCTATGTCTTGAACTCCTTTGGAAATAAGACTTAAATGTTGAAAGCAAGTATTGCTACAAGGGTGTTGGCGTAGTTCCTCTTCTGGCAAATTTTAATTGTTCGTGCTTAAGAAATTGGGAGTTTCAGGGTCAGGCATCTCTTACTAAGATATTCTTGCACAACAACAATAAGTGAATTAAAATGAGACAAAGTAGCTGATGCTTTTCTATTCCTTCCAGCTGTTAGAATAAACAATAATATACTTGCTTATACTTGTTTTGTGTGTCTCTGTTAAAAAAAAAAAAGCTTTGTAAGACTTACTAATGTGAATTCGTACAGGTTCTGAAATACCTTGCTGTTTTTTGAAATATTTGCGTTTTGAGTTTCCTAAATTCAAATAGTTACTAGCTGTAGTTTTTTAAATGATCATATGACAGAAAACTGCTTGTAGCTTTTGCCTTAAAAGGATGGACTTCTGAGTGCTTGTTTTGTAAGTGATATGTTTGTTTACTGTACTGCCTTACAAAATAGGTGGTGCTTATAGTATTGTTTGGTTTGAACAGAGTTTAAAAAGTTGGGAAGGTTTGTAAGGAGAACAGAGGATTAACACTAAATACAATGATCAAATTGCCATTGTTCTGGTATTGTGAGAAGTTGCTTCACTTAAAACAGCTGGGTATAGTCTCTGGTATTTAGGAAATTAATGCAAAAGAAGCAAAAATTCAAGAGGTGGTGCTTAACTGGCAAAAGTGAATTATGAAATAAACCTGTTTTAAATACATGTACTAATATGTGCCATTTTAATGAAAGTTTAGTTTGCTATTTTAGTACGTTTCCAAAGGTGGAGACCTATTTCAGTGAGTCTGTGAGCTCTTACCTCTTCCAAGGAGTTCAAAAGTTCCTGCAGGAAAAAATGCTTCTAAACTAAATACTAAAATTGGGAGATTAACAATGGTTTGCCTGGAACAGCTTAGGGTAATGTTAGGCTGAAAAAAGGTTTAGAGTGCAGCCTGGGTGGCCCATGCTGAACTTGCTTTCAGATTCACCTGTCTCCTCCTTCTGCTTAATTCTTATCTCTGCTTGCAAAACGCTTATCTGCTGATCTGTATTAGGCAAGAAAGAAGCTCTTTTCTGTCCTGGACTTTTACATTTTTTTCTGTTCTTAGCTTTTTTTTGGTATACTTCTCTGAAAAGAAAGAATGTCCCCAACCCCACGCCAGTGCAACGCATGACTAAGGAGACTTCAGACAACTCATAGGTGTTCACCTGTACTCATCCCAGACTCGTAGTTCCATTGGTCTGTTAGACCTTCACGTGTCCAGAAGGATTATTTGCTAACTGATACTCTTTTTGGTAGCAACAACACAGTGAAGCTTCGATCTTGATTAAGCATTACTGTTAAATTTATACTGTTTTTATGAAACTACAGGAATTGATGTCCAGAAAAGGGGTTAGTGGGTATGAGAGCAAACTTTTCAGTGCTTGGGAGAAGGATATTGAGCATCTGTATTTTGTTGGTGTTGAAATTTGATCCTGTGATATGTGACCGGTATTAGGAGCACTAAGGAGGCCAGTATAAAACCACATCCAGGTTGAACCTGGAAGTAATACAGCTATTCTTTTCCTCTTACACTAAACTGCATTAAAAGTGCTGATTTTTTTTTTTTTTCCCTTAAGCTCTGATGTCATACTGTGAGAACATGGTTGTACTGCTTTTGGACTTAAAAGGAATATTTGTGTGGTACTTCCCCATATCAAATCTACAGGGACTTACTTGCTAGTCAAAGTCAGTGTCAGACTGGGAATTGCTCCATTATGCTTGATTATATTAAGTAGGGATGCCAATATAGTGCAGATATTTTAGACATTCTTGCTCTTTACTGTTGCAGCTTTCAATTTTAATTTGGTAAATCCCATACGCAATTTGTCTGTTTCTCGTGTTATATGTATATAGATTTTGGGTCTTGATGGGGTTTCTGTCTTACTGAAAATACATGTTTTCTTGCAGCAGTTGATGATTAGCTCAAGTATGTTCTTGTAGCAGACTAGAAATCTGCATAGCTGTAGTAAGTTCTGATTGTTGAAGTTAATCCTAAAGTGAAACTTTTAACTGCTTTGTAATTCCATTGACTCTACAGTGCAGTGAAAGAATGAACTAAGTTCTGTTAATTGCGATGTAAAATGTTCATCTTCTTGGTAAGACAGTGTCTGATGCTTGTAGGTGATATAATTTGCAGCAAGATTTGTCAGTAAACTGCGTTTTTGGAAATAGCTAACATCATTTGGCTTCCTAAAAAAAAAAATGCTTATGGACATCCAGGCTTTTGAAAAGGACAGCTGAAATGAATTCAGCTATTTCCGTGTGTAATTGCTTCGGATGAGGTTTTGCAAGTTACTGAAACCATAGTATCTAGGACAGTAATTGGTAATGTCAGTTCCAAGGAAGAAAAAACGATTAGCATGACCAACTCTGTTCCTCCCCCCCAGTCAGTTTTTATTATTGTTTTGTAAGCTGTTAGATACATCAAGGGATTCCTCAGAAGTGGGGATTGGAGACATTTAATGCTCTGCTCCGAGGTTCTTCAGAATAAAATCAACAGTTCCTACATCAACAACTTTGCAGCGTGATACAGTACTCCTTAAAGCTGGCATTTTGTATGAATGCTTCCAGTAGAACTAGAAAATGTGGGTACCCTTGAGTAAAATCTTATCTAGATTACTTCCTTGAATGGGAGAAAACTTCATTCCCTAGTATGTTTTCCCTATAACGTGTGCCGTTCTCAACACATTCGCTGCCGGTCTAGATGAATCTTTCAGTATGGAAGAGTGGAAGTAAGTAAATGACTGTCTTGCAACAAGGCGTTTTTGGAGTTTGGTTATTAATGAACTTTAACTGTCACACAGAAGGAGGCTTAAGGGACTTGTTGCTCCTGATTGAGTTCTGCCTAACTCTTGGATAAGTGATTTAAAGACGTCTTTTATATTAATGTCTTCACTGACAGTATAAAATTTCTTAAATAATCTAATACTAATACTTTTTTTAAATCAAACTTGCTTTTAGCAAAGAATGGCACAGGAAGTCTTGACTCACTTAAAAGAACATCCCGATGCGTGGACAAGAGTTGATACTATTTTGGAGTTCTCTCAGAACATGAATACCAAAGTAAGCAAATTAACTTTTATTTATTTGGTTTTCCTCTTTCTTCCATTCATAAACTTTGAGGAAGGTATCTCATTTTTAGCCATAGACTCTCTTGATTCGAACCACATTTTTTTTTTTATTGTCTTGTTCCCAAAGTTGGCTTTAAACAAGAAGTGTAAATGGACAAAATATTTGAACCTTCTTTTACATTGACAAGAGTTTCTTTCCCCTCTTTTTAAAACAAAAAAAAAAAAAGGAAGAGCTAAATTGGAAATAAAGGGTTTTTTCAAGGCACATACAAGCATAATGCCAGTTCCAAAGATTGGTGTGTGTCTGTATACATCTGAGTAATGAAAAGTCTCCTAGAGCCACATTTTGTCCTTGGGTAGGTGCTTGGCTGTTTTTGGTGCTAAGAGGAGCCATGTGCACGTAACTGAGGAGAGAATTTGTCCCTAGGTGTATTAAAGACAAAATGGAAACCTTATTAGGCCAAGATTTTGAGCAATCAATGAAAGTTAAGCACCCCAAACTCTTGGTAGTATGAGATCAGTCTTTACTAATACGCAGAACACATTTACTTTGTACTGCTGTTTTAAATCCATCCATCATGGTAGAGACTAAAAGGGGCAGCATTCAGTTTTTTTCTACAATTTTAAATGCTTTACCTAAGACTTCTGAAGTTTGAACCGAAAAGGTGATCGAAATGTGTTTTCACTGTCTTAAGTTGATGATTATTATCTCAAATAACTGACATGCATGTTTTTCTGCTTGATACACACTGTGTTCGAACAGAAAATAATCGTGTTTGGATGGTTTCTGAAATCAGGCGGTATTCATGAAACAGTTCCATTTTTTTCATCGCTCTCTGAAGTTTAGGGGAAAACAGTTTAAAGAACTTCCTCAAAGTGCTAACCTTTAAGTAACAGTGTTTGCCTGTTTGCTTGCCTGGTAAACTTTGCTTTTTATACTGACAGACATTACTAATGTTTAAGTTGATTTATCAACAGTATTTTTAAAAACTCAAATTTGTCTTGTGAAAAATGAGATGATTAGAGGAACAGAAAGAAAGCAACAGGTAAAGAATTCTTCAATTTACATAAATTGCAAATGATTTGGTGCTAAATTTATGCACTATGACATTTGGCTTTTATGCAATCATATTTTTTCTTTAATTAAAGCTGTTAACACTACCTGATATTAATCATAATGTTCCATTATGTTGATTGCTTGTAATAGGAAGAAAAGGGGTGTCTTCCTGTGCAACTGACACAGCTAGGCTTTGACGGCAGGCCTCCACAAGGTCTACCCTTTTGATTCCCTTTAACTGAATTCTGTTCATCAATTGTTTTTGTTTCTTGGGAGGTGGGAGGGAAAGGGATTCGGTGCATAGAATAAGTAATAAGGGTACCATAGAAATTTCTACCATAGGGATCATTTCATACTTTTTTCAGTCTTTGCTGTTACCTGTCCCTCATCTTCATAACTGAGCATTGAATTGCTATTAGACAATTAGAAATAAGCAAACCAAGAGCAAATGAATTTTGAAAGACTTCTATTATATGCGCAGTTTAAATGTGTTTGCATGCACTGTCGCAATAGTTGATTTAAAAAGTACGCTTCTGATAGTTCAGATGGCAAAACTTGTAGTTGGTGTCAGTGACTTTTTTTAGGCTTGGTGTATCTCGTTGTCAGGGAAATACCAAAAATTAGAACCATCAAATCAAATGAAGCTTAAAAACAAAATAAAAAACCCAGAAAGCCCCTTGCGGAGTCTTCAGGCAGCCTGATGAAGCCTTCAAACGTGGTATGGCAAGAAAGATGTGTAGGTGAAGATCGTACACAGTGATTTTATTACTGCTGCCATTTCATTTCATGTGCGAGTGTTAGGAAAAATGAATATTATTAGTACTGAGGAAAAGATGAACAAGACACTAGGAGAGGGCAGAATTGAAGTCACATGTGCAAAAGAATGAGTAGAAACCTAGACAGCGTGAACCTCTTCACAGTTTAAGGTACATGACCCTGAATTAGATATTTGAGAAGATAATGAGGGATAGGAGTGGCAAGAGGTGTGTGTCCTTTTCTTTGAGTCAGAGGAAGTCCTATGTGGGGAAACAAAGACTAAAGATGAGGTCTGTCCTTAGTTTATGTCAGGATTTTCACTTCAGTTTTGTTTGGTCATGTAGTGCTTTTGTAAAACAAAACCAGTCTTGCCATTGTGGTCTTAAAAGCCAAATAAGTTGACTTGTGGGGAAAAAGTTTGGAAGCAAAATTAATATTTTTGGTTAGCTGTTATCTGAAAGGGCTATTAATACCTGTGTGTGTAAAATCTAGAAGCTTAACTAGAGTTTAGATCTGCTTCAGGAAAGTTAGCACAGTCTGATAACCAATGTTCATACTTTCAACATTGTTAGAAGCCTTTGTAAGTATATTTTGTATTGTGAGCCTGGATCAGGTGCAGATGGTGTCTATAAATCTGTAGCAGTGGCTGAAATCACTTACTGTGAAGTGAAGCACTTTGCTTAAGAATGTTTTCATACATTTTCCTATATGAACGTTCCCTTGATTTCATTTAGCTTTTATGTTAATTAAGTAAATTTACAGATTAAAATCTAGTTGATAAAACTTTTGCTGTTGACCATGAAGAAAAAAATACCTTGCCAACTTTCTGTTAACTTATAATTTTTCTCGGTACCCGAGATTTTGGAAGGTGACAGAATATTCTGCCAAATGCAGGATGTACACGTGAAGCTTGTGGGAACTTGGGTCGGATAGCGAAGCAAAGGGATGTAGGTTATGCTAAGATGAGAACAGCAAAAATGATATTTTAATACAATGTAGTTTGGGACAGTCTACATTGTGTTTTTTAATTAAATTGAAGTTTATGTGATCCCTCTGGTTGAAATACTAATGATCCTACTTTGTATAACAACTAACCATTTTAAAGAGGAACTCTTATTCTCAGCCAAACTTTTAACTGTGAAAACTTGAGTTTACCTTTCAGGCATTGATGTGATATTTTTTTCTTCCTAATCCAGTACAGATAAAGTAAACGCAAAACTCCTCGTCCCCTTTTCTCTCTCCTGTCTATTCATGCTAATGGGGTTTTACATATTAAAGTTCTTCGATCATATCATCACAAACTTCTTAGTAGGGACAAATGGGCAGAGGGACTGGCCTTACCGATTACTTTGCAAACGTAACGGTTTCGGGTAAGAACATAGGAAGGAATTCCTGAAAGGTAAAAGGATTTCCAAGAGCTTACTCACATTTTTGTTATTCTTTGACTGAGCACAAAAGTTCATCTTTAAATAGTAGAAATAGCTGCCATATTGGGGTGGGTATTGAAATTAAATAAACCTGTGGGTTGTCTTGCTGTTCCTAAAGTAACACACCAGTGAAGTTTGGGAAATACTTTCTCTAGAAAGCGCCAGTGTCAGGACATGTGATGCTAAGACAAAATTTTTTTTTTTCCAGCTCTGAGAGGAACGATAGGAAGCTTGAGACCATCCAAGCTGCTAAATATTTTAGGAGCCTGGTTGTGTTAATACTTGAACATATGAGCAGTCATTTATGATGCAAATTCATATCTGGCTGCTACTTTCTCTTCTCCAGATAGCCAAAATTGTCTGCCAGAGGGCTTTTCATTACTATTTCCCCCCCTGCCCCTCCTGGTGTGAGCATGATCAAACAGCAGGACTTAGTATAGTGAAGAATAAAACAAGAAAAAAAAAATGCATGAAACCTCAGTAAATGGGTGAATAGGTATATATTTAATAAAATTGTTAGTTTAATAATCTTGAGGTCTTAGATGTTAAGTGTGAATGTCTGACTGAATGAGAGTCCTGAAAGTTAGTTAGTCCTACAGTAATGTACTCACATTTTGTTCTTCTCCAATTTCAGTATTATGGACTGCAAATCTTGGAAAATGTGATAAAAACAAGATGGAAGATTCTTCCAAGGAACCAGTGTGAAGGTAGGGAGGGATTTTTGTCTTCTCCTCTTAACTTTGTGTATTAACTTAAGATTTAGACTGTCAGTCCCCATCTGATTTTCAGCTTCACATACAATTAGGCTAGGAACTTTTTGTCATGTAGTAAGACCATCTGTGCTTTTTGGGATGATGAAACCATGTCTTTCCCTTTTGTGATAATGGTTTCAGTGGCATGGTGCGCACCTGAAATTCTGTCATGGGAAGGCAAAAGGTGTGACTGACAGTTTTGAAACATCATTATTTAAGTGTTGTACTGACTTACAGGCCAAACTTACCTGAAGAGGTCTCTGCCTAGGCAGCTTCTGAAGTTAGCTCCTGGCTTTGAGGTGGAGGTTTGGATTCTCTGTCCTTGACACGGGAGGCTCTCTTCAGCTTGTCTGGGCTGTGTATGCAGCCCCACCAGTACGCTGTCATTTTTCTGGTAGACTCTGTGGTCCGTCTGGTGGTGTGTGTAGATGTACGTGACTCTTTTGAAATTGTAAGCAGTCATAATTATTTAAAAACAGAAACACTAAGTAAATGCATAGTCTTGCCTATTAATGGTCATTCTTTTAGGCAGTGAGGTACTATAAAGTCTGCTTTTAATTCATGTGAGTGTATGTGAAGCTAGATTGCTGTAACTGGAAGTGCAGCGTAGGGCAAACTCCAGTCTTCTGTCATTGCAAGGAATCTGGAAGTCTTAAAATAAATACTGTGTTTTGGTTTTGTTTCTTTCCCTTCTTCCCTTATAGCTTGCAATGTGTGTTGAATTATAGACGTTAGCTATAGTAAATGGAGGTACCTCTATGGTACAGGATTAGTGCTTGTTCACGTAGCTTTCTGTCAAGTCGTGATAACTTGGACTTCAAAACATTAAGTGCAACCACTTTAAATTCTTGATATTGAATGTTGTCACCATTCTATACTTGGCTGTTTTTACTAAAAGTTGGTTTTGGAACTCATTGAAGTTATTCCACATTTCTGTGTTCTGCTGGGAGCTTTTATTAACAATGCTAGGATGTGCTTTAAACTTTTACTGCCAGTGCTTAGGTTCTGAAACTATATTGATTAAAATGTAATCGTAAATGTCAATGAAAACAAATGTGTAGAGGGAGACTTCCACATTTTTGTGATTATTACTCTTCTCACCTTCCTCCCCCCCACTCCTTCCAACTATAGATTGACAGATAAAGCGTAGCTCTTCTTGAGAGTAAGGTTTCACATTCATTCTGTTGTTGGAAGCAGACTTTCAGGCTTCTAGGGAAAACTTCAACTAAGGCTCAAACACAACTATGTCCTTTTGAGAAACTAAGGGAGCATCCTGAAGTTGTCTTCTGCGTGCTTTTAATAATTAGAGTATCTCAACTTACTCATATCTTGTTACACTCCTGTCTACAAGCGCTTAGTTTCAGCATTTGGAAGTTGTTCTCCTAAAGTTTTTGGCTCTGAGAGCAGAGCAGGAAGAAAGTAAGGAGTCGGTAGTTTGAAGCAGTTACTCAGCTTACTACTACCTACTGGTGAAGTGAGGTGCAGTAGAATAGGAGATGTCACAGAGGTAGACTTGATAGTTTGGAACTGAACAAGTGCCAAATGCAGAATATAATTCAGTAATTATAAGTCTTAAAAAGACATGCTCTTAATGCATAGAATAGATGAGAACAAGTGGTAGTAGGATGAGGATGCTGGCTTGTGCTTTGGGTCATGTTATCTCATCTGTTCTTGAGATGCCAAGATAATACTGGACGCACGGCTGGAATGAATTGTGGAACCGATATATTTGACTTGGTGTTTTATATTTTTGTTACTTCGCTGTTTGCAGGCATAATAGTACTGTTTGACTGGTTCCTGTCATCTGAGAATATGCAATAACTATAGCTCAATACATAACAATGCAAAATAAAGTTACTGTCTGTAGTTACGCAATCAAGTTTAAGTATTCTCTTCTTATTTTTCCTGGTTTTTGTACTTCTGAAGACTCTAGAGGAAAAAAAATCCTTCATCCTAACAAATGTGTGTCTTTAGTTCAACCTTTTAACATATTTTCTCTTTCACAGAGCCAAACTAAAATTGTGGAATTGACTTTTATCCTCACATTTTAGGGGAATTGAGTTAGTTGGCTTTTACTTGTCTGGTTTCTCCTGTACATCAATAGAAGAGGAACCAAACAGATTTAGCATACCATGGCATTTGATCCATCTTGGCCTCAATGGTGTAGGAGGGAGAATCAATGTTTCATCTCTAATCCAGTTTCATCTGGTCTGTGGTGATGGTTTGGTGGTGTGGTTTTTTTTTGTTTTTTTTTTTTTTTCTGATGATTACTGTCTGGTACAAAAGAACTGCTCCAGAGCTCATTCAGTTGGTTTGATTACCTGGGAGATAAGACGACTGGTTAAATTGAGGTTTCCTTGATTCTGACTCCGGTCATTCCTTTAGTTGACAGGATTTTCCTGTTTGAAGTGTAACTAGTAAAATGGGTGCAGGAAACTGAAACTCAATGTAACAAAGTAAATGCTTAGTAACAAAGCAATTCATGCAGATTATAAATCAGTTAATTTTACCTTGTATCTTTATAAAACTTAACATGTCTAATTTGATTTGTGTAGTAAATACAATTGACAAATCTTACTTTTGGTTAAGATGGAACTAAATCCATTTATGAGAAAATACTGTTTTCCCTTTGTAGCAATAGCCGTGTGTAAGAGTTGAAGTTAAGAGCAGACCTGAATTGGGCTGTCAGTGAATGAAAAAGTTTTTGAAACAACTTGCCTGGGAATTCTTGGAGAAATAAAATGATGTCATTAATTACAGAGCCTGAATTGTAACCTTTTTTTGCGATTCCCCCCCCCTAGCTGTACCTCAAGTTGTACATCAGAATGACTTACTGGGCCTCGAGGTTAGCCAGGGTTTTGTTATCGCTTCTGTCTGAGTGCTGGGAGGTTTTAGCTTCCAGCCTGGAATTCCAAATGCAAGTAGGAAAATATGTTTTCTTCACAGGATTTCTTTGGACTCGAAACTCTATTCTTAAGTCTGCTTTTATTTTAAAACAGCTCTTAGTCTTGAGCTCTTCTGGCCCTGGTACCTTTTAAATTGTAAAAAGTTTTTCGGTTCCTCAGGTGTCATTGATTTTGAAGGTTGAGGATTGTAAGCACTTTTGGAAAGTTCATCTGTATCTTCCCATAATTCTAAAACAGGAATAGGGCAAAACAATTTTTAAGTATTTTAAAAATACTTATGTGATTACTCTGCTTTTATTTGTTCTTGAATTTTTTTGTTTGCTTTTGGAGTTAGCAGTTTGCACCAATTGCTGACCTGGTTATCTAGACAAAAGTGGAATTTAGGAACACAGAACTGGTAAAATTCAGTTAAATGAGATGCCAGGCCTGCATGTTCAGCCTTCAGACACTTTAAGCAGTAGACCATAGCAATGGGTTAGACTTGCTCTCTATAATATATTTAGTCTTTTAAGAGAATGCTTTGGATTGCTCTTACACGTATACAAATGATGTAATGTGATTTTCACTGAAACCTTACTGAAGCCGCTTTAGTGAAAGGCAGGTGGCATATTCCAGAAAGTCCCATACAGTTGTGAACTTGGCATATTTCCAGAGTATTGTACTATCATTCTCAAGTAAAAATGCTCAGTTTATTGAGGTGATACTAAATTGCTTTAAACTCTGATACTCTGTAGAGTTGATAGTTTAATAATGCTTATAAAGGGTGTCATTTGATTAAAGTGCTATGGTCTCAATAGGATTTTCTCTTACAGTGTGAAAACCTGCCTAGAAATAAAGGCTTCTTGGTCTTCCAATTCAGTGATATGTTTCATTAATCCTGCAATGTGAAATGAAATTATGTTCCTGTGAACAGAGGGAGCTTGTCCGGAGTGTTTTGAGTTAGAATGGATAAGCGCTTCTTCATTATGAAACCTGAATTGCTTGTACAACTTTTCTCATTTTTGAAACAACTTTTCTCATTTTGAAATGGAGGGGGTGGGGGGGGAGCGGGGGGAGTGTTCAGAGAGATGCAGTTTAGTGGCTCACAGGAAGGTCCTGGAGTTAAGTATAAAGCTTCTGATACAGTGGAAGCTGCTGTAGAAGAGATTTTTCTGTGGAGTGATTAATATTTTAATGGAAATTTCTGGCCTGCTTCACAAAGAGCTGTTTTTTTGATTCTCTGTGTAATGAAGGGGGAATGAGCTACATAGCACTTCTGTGTGTGTGTGGGAAGACAAGCTCTATGCCCTTTTTAAGAATTTTCATGAATTTTTTTTTTTCCCCTGCTGAAAAGCAAAAAGATAATGGATTGATTGGGTTCACCACTAATGGGGAAAGATGATTTGTGGGACAATATGGGAAAGCATTGTTTCTTAAGACTAAAAATAGGATGGTATTTTGACCACATTTTGGGACTACTTAAACAGTTTAGGATAAGTGTGTATGCATACGAACATCCTTGGAAGGGACAACTCAGCTTTAGGATTTGAAATTCTAATTTTCATTGCAAAATAATGTTAATTTGCTGAGTTACATTGTCCACCTGCTTCACTTACGCCTCTTACTCTTTAATATAAGTGGAAAATTTGTTAATTTTAGTAAATTAGTGTAAGCTCGCATCTGCAGCACCAGTTACGGTAATTTTCAACACTTGTTGAATGTTTGTAACTGCATAAAAGAATGTGCTTGTATGTCTTAAGTTACAAGAAGGGGTTTTGTCTACAGGCGTGTACTTGCTGACTGTGTACATTCATGGTAACATGCTGTATTTGGTCACGATAGGAACTCCTCTGAGCTCAGGTTGCCCAGATGAGATGTAATTGCTTCTAAAAGCACATCCAAAGATTAAACTGTAGGATATTTCACACTTCTGAAGTTTAGACTGCAGAATTTACTAATGTTGGATAATGTGATGTACCTCACTGTCCCAATCCAGCTCTAACCATTGCATAGCTTAGGTCACCTGTGAAAATACTTTCTCTCCAGAAAGTGTTTCAATTTTACTGTATGTTTGCCTCTCTGTAGAGGAGCAACTTTCACATAAGGACTACAATATCTAATGTTCATCCAGAAACTTTCTAAAAGGCCTTGAATTAATGTCCTTGCTCTATCTTCCTTTTTTTGTACTTTGTACAAAAGTACTTTTTGTACTTTGCTTACCAGAAAATGCTAACAATAGTGCTTGTCCAGGCCTTCTGACAGTGATGATGTCCAGCCTTTCTGATAATTAGAACGTAGTTTGAGGTTGGAGCTATGTTGATCTACTACTTAACTGCTGTGGATAAAGGTGTCCCTCACCTGTGCACTTTTTCATGTCTTTGAGCCAGTACTGGTGCTTCTCTGGCCCTTCAGTGAACTGGTTCAGGGAGCTAAGCTGGCAGAAGATAGTTTCAAAACAGTTGTAAAACTACTGAACTCTTCTGGTAACTCTATTTTTCTACTAGTTCAGTCTCTGAACAAGTCCTTGAGCAGGTGCTAGGTCTGCCAGTGCTGTGTCAATGAAAGTTTTGGAATGGAAAACAGAATCTGCTCCCTTTGGTTGCAGGTTGTCATGAGATGAGCGTAGCTGTGATTTCGGGTGGTCCTTGAAGAATGTTACGGGTGTCCTGAGTATTGTGGTCAGTTGTTTTTTTTTTTTTCCTTCTGTTTTATTGGAAGGTCTGTTTTCCAGGAGTGTCCATCTCTTCCTGTTTGGCTCAATGAAGGGTCTGAACTTGGCAGTTGTGTTGTTGCCATCTTCAAGACTTGTTCAGCTGCTTCTGTGTTTGAAGGAGACTTTTAGGCAGTGGTTCTGTGGCTTATGCGTGTCCTGTGCCTCCCTCCTTAAAACAACACTTCCTTTTAAGTTCTCAAAACACACTGATTTTAGCAAATCCAGTGGGCTGCTACCCTTGAACAGTTTCTTGGACATGTTTTGCTGGAAAATGGTAACTAGCCTACGTGTTGATTTTTGTCAGAGTATAAAGTTGACATATCTTTGTTCTACTGAGAATTACCTTTCCTGTGGAATGATAAAGAAATGAGCTATTAAATATGGAGCAGAAAGCACAATACTTCAGTTTAAAAAAAAAAAAAAAAGTAGAAAATGCCATTTAAGCCAAAAAAAAAAGAGCATTAGAGAATTGGATAGCTGCTGCTTTTAAGGGATTAGGAATATGACTTTGTTTGCTGGATGGAAGACCTTAGAAGCCTGCAGCATGACCAGAGAAAACTAGCAAACTTTTTAGGTTGTCTTTTGAGCTGTGGTGACCATTTTTTTTTTTTTTTTTTTGCAATGGAGAAGTTTTGGACCTGAGCAACTGTTTTCATCTGCTGATCTCAAGGCCAGATGGATGGTGGCATAGCATTCAAGTTGTAACCAAACAGCATAATAGTATTGATGCAGCAAGATCGAAAATCCGCAGCTTTGGTTGGAGTTGGAAGCCTAAGAACAATACTCACTTTCTAATTCCTTTTTGAAATGCAAAGAGTTGCAACAGTAGGCTTCCGTTAGTGGTTTGGCAGACAGTTACAATGGTTTAGTTTCTGGCACTGCAAACCTATTTCCATACTATTTTGGGGGCTTTCGTATCTCATTTGTGAATTACTCTAATGCTTCAGCAAAGCGTGTGGTTTTTTTAGCTCTAAAATACTAGGACATACCTATGATGTCAGACTAATGCTAGTGCTTGGTAGTAACTCTTACCCAGTGACTGACAGTGATATTTACTTTGTTAATGACCATTCTTCTGGAGTAGCGTGGATTGATCCCAGTTGATAATGATGAGTAGTTTCATTCGTAATTAGAACTACCTGTAGAACAGCTCGTGTCTAGTATGTATCTAATGGCTCAAAGTCTAAACCTAGTTTTTCCAGATATCATGAGAATGCAATTACCAAACTTTTTCTTAATCCTGTGGCTCAGGCCTGAAATGCAAGAAAAGGACTAGTTTTGGTAAAGTCTTAGAAACTTTTTAAAACTTAAGAGTAGTTGCTAGGGGAAAACAAAATGTCTTCAACATAAGGCATTCTTCTCGGTAGTGACAACTTTTTCTAAAATCTTCAATGTGTGCATTTTGTCTGCATGAGTCAGTTGACTCTCTTGTTCAAGAAATGATTGAAACCAGATTTTGGGTTCACGAAGTTGAATAGCAAAATATACACCTATTCTAAAACTTCACTATGACAAGAACACACTTGCCTGGTTTGAAAGTGTTTAATCCCTGATGTGCTCAGATCGATCATTGTGTCAAAGCTATGTTGAACTGGAACTCTTACTAATGTTCATGACTCCAAATCCTCTCTGCATGTCTTTCCTTGAAGTCAGATGTTTTTGTGCAGAATGGTTTTAGATATGGGTATTGTGATGAAAAGTCACTTGCAAAGCCATTGTTTCCATGTCTTCAGTAATTGATAGGTTAATGGTGAGGAGGGAGCTGAGGATTAGGTGGCAAAATGAAACTTTAGGCAGCATAGCTTGCTACAGTGTTTGGTTTTTTTTTTGTGGTGGAGGTGAAAACTCTGAAGTCATTTAAAAACATTTGTAGAAAAAACACAACAAAACCGAGTGATTTAAATATAATCTGTGTCCCCAGTTGTCAAAGTGTTTTAAGCAAAAAAAGCAAAAGCAATAAAGCAGAATTTATTAAGAGTTTTGTAATCCATAGCATCCATGTGTGCCATAAAAGCACAGTAGTCCAAATCCAAGTGCATCGTACTATATTGGTGAATAAAGTTTTAAGTTTCGTTCTTGCAAGATTGTGCAAGGAAAACTTTGCTAAGCTCTGGCATGGTGTTTCACTTTTAAATGCTGTGCATAGGAATTCCTGTGTTTAAAATGGATCACCTAAGTAAACTGGAGCATCTCTGAACTTTTACATACAGTGAAGGTGATGTGTCAAAGCTTTCTGTGCAGTTCTAGCTAACTTGGCATTAAAACTGGAGTTGTGCTTAGAAGGCTCTATTTATTTTTGGAGTTCACTTAATAAAGCTTAGTCAAAGAAGATGGAGGACTCTCTTGTTTGTATTTTGTCTTGCCATTGAAAACATTTGGCTGAGGTAGTAAGAATATATCTGCCAACTTTGGATTTGTTAGGTATGATCTGAAAATGCATAATGGGTGCAAATACATTTCACTGAGGGAGCTCTACAGCAGCATTTGTAAGTACCTATCGCAATATATGTCAGGGTCTGGACAGTGCTCGATGCCATCTTTCCATCTTCAGCCTAATGCAGTGTTGTGCAGGGTTTCTCACAATTTCTTGCAGCCTTTAGCAAGCTGATAGATTGATCTGGTGCAAATTACTACAAGTGCACTCTAATCCTTAGTCTGTTTTCCTTTTGTTTTATTGAAATAGGTTAAGTGTAAAGCCATTTTGTACATCTGAAATGTGCTCTTGCAGAATTGATACAAAGGTGGATTTTTTTTCCATATAGCACACAAGTCAAGAGGGGTGCTTACTGACAAATGCATATATGTTCCTTAGAGGTGTTTCTTTTAAAAACCTGAAGAATCTGAATTCAAAAATATTTATTACTACATTCGTGATATCTGGCATAGTTGAAAATAAAATCCTAACTCTTCTGCAGGTATTAAAAAATACGTTGTTGGCCTAATTATCAAGACGTCATCTGATCCAACATGTGTAGAAGTAAGTGAATTCTTCCCAGGGGAGGAAGAGGGAGGGGAATATTATGCATAACCTGACTCCTCTCTTCTCTTCTCCAGAAAGAGAAAGTGTATATTGGGAAACTGAATATGATTCTTGTTCAGGTAAGCTAGAGTTCATAAAGTTTTAAACCTTGTTATAAAGTCCTTGGCTTTGCATATGTATCTAACATCTGGATGCTTCACTTTTCAGATACTGAAACAGGAATGGCCAAAGCACTGGCCAACTTTTATAAGCGATATTGTGGGAGCAAGCAGGACTAGTGAAAGCCTTTGTCAGAATAATATGGTCATCCTTAAACTATTGAGTGAAGAAGTGTTTGATTTTTCCAGTGGCCAGATTACTCAAGTAAAAGCCAAGCATTTGAAAGACAGGCAAGTATATATATTTAAAACTTCGTAAATAGGGTAGACTTTGTGCTTGCTGTTAAATAGTTGCTCTCACTTGGAGCTTTTGAGTGAACACCTACAGCTTGTCTAATTTGATTTCTGAGACTGAGTGGGTTACTGATTTTTCTTTAAAGCAGTACTGTTAGGTGATACCAAACTTATTTGTACACACAGATGTTTCTACCTTATTGCAAGTAGCATCTGTTGGCTGGTGGTTCCTACTGTTTTAACAGAGCATTCAGTATTGCTTGTATTTCCAAGCCAGAATTTGCAGACACAGACTTCAAGCTACTTCAAAATATGCGTTACTATCATGCAAATTGGTAAAAGCCAGGTGGCTTGTGAATTCCTCCATGGACATAGGTCTTCAGGACCTATTCTGTGAGCATAGACATTTTGATTAAAGTAGATAGGATTGCTTACGGAATGTGGAAATGCTTAATTTTTAACTTATTTTTTTTACAGCATGTGCAATGAATTCTCTCAGATATTTCAACTGTGTCAGTTTGTGATGGTAAGTCTTATTTCTTTAATGACATTTTGAAAAATTCCCCCCATCATGCCTAACAATATCATAAACACTAATGATCGTTTACAGGAAAACTCCCAAAATGCTCCCTTAGTTCATGCAACTTTGGAAACTTTGCTACGATTTCTGAACTGGATTCCTCTGGGATATATATTTGAGACCAAGTTAATCAGCACACTAATATACAAGGTACTTATGCAAAAATTGATGGCTCTTAAATTTAAATAAAAGTTGCAAAAAAGCTTAGCGTGCAACAGTCTTGTAATAATCTCTTTTTTTTTTTTTCTTCTCTCAATAGTTCTTAAATGTTCCCATGTTTCGAAATGTCTCTTTGAAGTGCCTCACAGAGATTGCAGGTGTCAGTGTAAGCCAGTATGAAGAGCAGTTTGTAACGCTTTTTACATTGACCATGATGCAGTTAAAACAGGTAATGTTTTTAATAAATCTCTCCCTTGGCTGTTTCACTTAGCAGAATCAATTTCTATAGAACCTCGTTCAGTTTACAAATTTATATTCGTTATAGAGCTCTTGATCAGACAAATATTATTCTTCAGTGGTATTTATGACTTGATCAGCAGATGCTAAGTGTATTTTTCTGACTCTAGATCACAGCTGTATTTCTGCTGCATTGATTTGTTTTGACTAATGTAAGAGGCTTTTTGAGCACTCGGGCTGTCTGATGGGGAAAGTTGAGAGATGCAAAAAAAGTGTACTGTGTGACTTGTAAGACCTAAATTGACCTAACTTCTGCAAGTTGCTATTTAATTTTTGAAATCGATAGAAATGTTTGTCATATAAAGCCATGTTTTAAACTGAGATAATTTGATGATTCCCTTCTGAGCAGTTCAGATTCAGGTATGTGAGTTTGTAGCTTTCCTCTTTGTATTTGCATCTTTAGTGAAGAGTTGCAAGGGGGTTTTTTTTGACAATTTTTTCTTCTGTTTGCAATGTTGGTCTATCTTATAGGTTCTTTAGAATAAGCATGCTTTTTTAATACCCTCGTTCCTCCCAGCTTCAAGTGGAGCTATAGGATTTTTACTTAGTTACAGTTAAATTTAAAGGCAGATTTTTGCACACACCGAAGTTATTTGGTGTGTTAGGCAGTTGAAGGTTACTTTCTCAGTTTTTACAGATGATGCTCTTGATTCTAAATGCCAATGTAGCTGGCCTAAGTTTTTCCTTAAAACATCAGTCGGATGCCAGGTTGGGTATTTGGCATGTATTGCAACCTGCATGTTTTTAGCATGACTGTTGCATATGAATTTGATGCAAACTGTTGCATTTATAGCAAATACTTGACTCTCTCTTAACTTTGTAAAATGAAGTTGGAGAACGATCAAAACCACACAAAAGCTGGCAGCAGCAAAAGTGTTAAACTTTGTTTTCGCTGTTCTATAGCTTAATAGTGTTGACTTTAAAGAATGTAGTTCACTACTTGATGACAATATTGAAAATGTTTTGTTTGTATAATGATAGAATTTAAAAGCCAACTCATCTCTTAAGAGGTGCCAGAGATCTCTACAAGATTACTGGAAAACATGTTCCAGTATCCTTCAGAGTCTTCCTGGCTAATTTCTAAATATTATGGAGGAGGTCTTTCATGTTGTTTTAACATGATGATGATGGAAGGTTTTGAAACTAGCAATGTTAGTAGGAACAGGTAACAAACACATTTTTGGAACATCTTTGCCCCGTGCCAATGGGAAATGTCTGTGATAGAGTAGATACTTTCCTTGTTTACAGCTGCTGTTACAAGGGATGGAAAAAGGTTTAGTTCATCAGAACTTTTATATCTGTTTGCATTTTCACCTTACTGTCCATCCTGGGATCAAGCATGAAATTAAGAAGCTGTAAGACTTTTTTGTAAGAAAGCTCTGTAAAGAGGAGATGCCATGAAAAGCAGAGGGCTTTTTTGCCAAAAGAGCAAAATATTTGTTAATATACAGTGGTTCTACTTCTGTATAAAATGGGAAATTCTTGATTATGTCTGGGTTTTTTTTAGATGCTTCCTTTAAATACCAATATCCGACTTGCGTACTCAAATGGAAAAGATGATGAACAGAACTTCATTCAGAATCTCAGTTTGTTTCTCTGCACGTTCCTCAAGGAACATGGTCAACTTATAGAAAAAAGATTAAATCTGAGGGAAACACTAATGGAGGTAAGTTGCTGAGTTTATCCGGTTTCAAAATGTAGCAAGCATGTTCTCACACTCAAAGGATGTGATTAGTAATACAGTTTCTAGATCATCATACTTAAAATGGGTAAGAGGGGAAAAAAAAAAATCCTATTTCCTTCACATAATTAGTAAATGACATGAATAATACAAAAAACCTTTCAAAATTTTTGTTTCCTAGTATACTTCAATGGCACTCTATTTTCAGTGATCCTATATGAATACAGTGTCTGAAGGCTGTAGGTCTCTGTCTCTCCCTCTTCTTCCTTGTTCCTCCTTGAAAGTGTTCAATGCTGCTTCAAAATAAATTCATATATTCTTTTTCCATGGGTCTTTACATACCGTATTTTGTGTTTAACACTCATATAGAGAAGGTGTTGCTATGACTCTCATTAGTCTGTGTGAAGCAGCTCTGTTAAGTTTTTATTCAGCATCCAAAGCTGGTTTCTAGGGTGCAGCGCATGCTGTAGTTCAGTGCTTCCATCCTGGTGTAGCTTCTTGCCTCATTTGCCATTTCCCAAAGTTTAACTGAAAGGCTTTAAATGTAATTCTCAAGGATGATACTCTATTTTTAATTCCAGGTGATTACTAAACACTCAAGGTACTATCTCATACCGTAGTGGGGCTAGATCACAAAATTAGGGTTTTTCAGTTGTGTTTTTTTAATTGTGAATAAAAATTTTGCTGAGGGTGAGCTGTTCTGTGGTGACTTTTTTGCTAGCTCCCTCCCACTGCTGAGCTCCAAGGGGATGAAACTGGCTCCATAGCCCCTTGAAGCACCACTTCCTGTGCCCAGAATCAAGCCCTGTGCAGGTATGGAGGCAATAGGGTGAGGAACTGAGACAGAGGTAGAAAAACAATACCGCAGTTCAAACCTGGAGACCAGGTTCCATTGGGAGGGGGAAGTACCTCTTGCAGGTGGATTACCTGTAATGTAACATGTCCATCTGAATTCTAGTCTAGTATTCTCAATACATTTCTTCTGGAGGTAGCCCTCTATATATTAATAGGTATATTAATAAAGTTGGTTGCAACTATCAAATTGTAGCTCATTTAGAAGATGGACTAAGAGGGGTATAACTTTTTTTTATTTTAAAAAGAACAACTATCAACAGTTCCCAAATAATGCCTGAACTTGCAAGTAGTAAGCTTTCAAAATAACTACGAATCAAGGGAGCACAGCTCGAAGTTTCTACTGCAGTTGAGGCTTTATTAGGAAGATCTGTGTAAATGGCTGAAGCTGTGGCATGTCCTGTGCAACTGTGTGTAAGTTGGAGTGCAGTTTTTGGGTATTGGCCTCCTCTCTTGTCCTGCATAACTATGTTAAACTCTTTAAAACAGACATTTACAAAAGTCAATTTTGAACAACTTGCAGAAATGTTTAACGAAGTTCTTAGGCTGGCCTAAAATGGCTGCAGATTTCACTTCTGTAAGTTCCAGTTTAATAGAATATAGTTACACAGTTACCTTTAAAAGCTCTATGTCATTCTAACCTGTTTATTCCTATTCCTGCACTTTGGATGTAGCAGATCTTCTGAAATTGTTCCATGGATTCATTGGACCTGTGTAGACTAGTGAAGGAAGCTACATAAGCTCTTGCAAGTGAAATTACCAAGAAAAATTGATGTGTATAAGACTAATGTATAGTTGTTTTGAATCCCTCTTTTGACATTGTAGATACAGATGCTGAATCAGGCCTTTGCCATCTAAAATGCTCTGAGTTGCTGTAGTACCTAAGCTATGAAAATATCTTCAGATTTCATTGTTTCATTGGTTTGTTCACTGGTGCGCTATTGCTTTGGTATCTTTTACCAGGGGACTGAAAAATAAGCTAGGCGAAAAATGTTTGGCTATGTGGTTCTTATTTCTGTGGTTGGTATCTCAGTCTGTCAGAATTGCATCAGTGGCCTTCCCTTCTCAGTCTGCTGTGGCTGTTCCATCAGTATAGAAATGGAATGTTCTGGTAGGTGGCTTCTGTGTAAAGCAAGCGAGCAGTATGGCTTTGATGGTTGCCTTCAGTTCTTCAGGCTCTGAGGATCCAGAACAAAGTAGCAGGAATAGTCTTGAGAATAGCAGTCATTTGAAACTAGCTGTTGAGGGTTGCCTTGCAGAAGCTCCAGAGGCTGCGAGTTTGATGATTTACAAACAGGCTTATTTGGCTATGGCATTTTTAAAGATGTCTTTAGGCTACTTTAGATTTAAGAATTGATACACACTTTGAAAATAACAGTAATTGACAGGGCGCGTTGTTTTTGAGTTGCTCCGCCGGTCAGAAGTCTGACTTGTAAGTAATGTCATTGCAATCTTAATGCCTCTTGTTCCTAACTTCTGTGTTAATTTGGCATTTTATCAGTTATCATTTGGATAACTGAACTTGAAGCATTGTTGTTTTATCTACAGAAATAATTAGTAATCAGATGTTTAAACCCCACTTTTCCAGGCTCTTCATTATATGTTACTGGTATCAGAAGTTGAAGAAACTGAAATTTTCAAGATTTGTCTTGAATATTGGAATCATTTAGCTGCTGAGCTCTACAGGGAAAGTCCGTTTTCAACATCTGCTTCTCCATTGCTTTCGGGAAGTCAACACTTTGATGTTCCTCCAAGGAGACAGCTTTATTTGCCTGTATTGTCCAAGGTAATCCATGCTTGAGTAAAGGTACTGTAAAGATTTAGATCCTGTTCCTGATTTTAGAGATTTTGCTTCATGTAAGGGATGACAAAACTTTTCTTGCTTTGAGTAGTTGGTAATTGATTCAACTCTAGTTATTTAATGTGCTGCAATTGCAAAAATACTTTAAGGTGACACTGGTAGATGACAGGACTATTAATACAGTGTTTCAAATTTTTTAAGATACTCACTATGAATGTAAGACTAAATTTAAAAAAAAAAATCTGTATTAAACTGTTTCTTTAAACAGATAAAGGCTGGAGTGTTACAGTTGGAGGAAAAAAACGTGTGTGTGTGGAAGAAGTGGTCTTTAAAAGACTCCTAACATTACATACACGTTTTGAAGCTCTAGAAAGTATACTTCATAGGTTTTTGTGTTTGGTTTCGTTTGGTTTTTTAACTACTTAGCTTGTTCATGGAGAGAGAGAAATCGGCAGGCTCTATTCTTAATGGCTTTTTAGTTAATATGTCTGTGTAGAATCTTAATGTGAGCTAATCTCATGAAGTGCTGGATATACCCCTTATATGGGTCAGACTGCCTGACCAGAGTGCTCTGGAAACACCTGTGGAGCTACGTGTATATTTTCGTGTTACAGTTTGATTCAATTTTAACTTCCCTTTGCAACATACAGGTTCGATTGCTAATGGTTAGCCGAATGGCTAAACCTGAAGAAGTCCTAGTTGTGGAAAATGATCAAGGGGAAGTAGTACGAGAATTCATGAAGGATACAGATTCCATAAACTTGTATAAAAATATGAGAGAAACATTGGGTAAGTGTACTAGCTGGTATTTTAGTGCTGTAGGTCTGTGCAGCTGCATCAGCAGCATGTATGTTACAGAATTACCTGTAGGTAAAATGATTATCAGTGAGGGGGAGTACACAGACTTGAAAGGGAGGAGGCAGTGTTGGTCTGAAGTCTTCCCTTTTAAGCATGTAGTGTATAATTTGGTTAAGTAGTAATACACTACTTAATTTTTGTCTCTTGCCTTTTCCCATTGAACAACACCTTCTGATATTTCTTTACCAAAATGTTCAAGATCTAGTGAAACCTTAGTTTTGTCAGAAAGCTGTTAAATTGGAAGGATTCTTCTGAAGTGGACTTGCTGGTTATTACTTCACAAATTGTAGTCTTGTGTAGACCAAGAACTCCTCAGCAAAAATGATTTCTTCCTTCAATACGTCTTCTGAATACTTTTAAAATTTTTTATAGTTTTCTTAAAAAAACCACAAAATTCTGGCCTGAACTTAATCTTCAAAAATTTTTTCCAAAGTTAGTGCTGAGGTCTTATAATGACCTTGCTTGAAAGTACAAAAGCTGCAATTAATTACATATCGTATAGAAAAAAAAAAATCAAAAGCTGTGAGTGCACTGAAGAACACCAGAATCGCTATTTCTGTAGCATTTAATGTAGCAAGTGTATTTTATTTTTAGTGTGTGCATACTAGTATACTATTATCTTTAGAAGTCTCACGTTCAACTGTGACCGTTTTATCAGTGAATTGTTAGTCCCTATGTATTGTAGTGATAACTTAGATTTTTTTGTGGCAAGAAAAACAGTTCAGTTTTCTAACTGCAACATGAGGGAGCAGGGGTGATTAGAATTGTCATATATTTGGGACATCAAACCTTCAATACTAAATATTTTTCTATCAAATGCAAATGCTTTAAGGGAACACTGAATGTTTAGTAACAGGTTTATGAACTGGGGGCGGGGGGGGGAAGCTGTGTGATGCAAAGTGTTTGTGAATTTTTTTTTCCTCACCTTTGTACTTGTGATGTAGATACAGCCAGCATTAGATTAATTCTTCTAATATCTTTCCATATGGAACATGAAAAAAAATGTTTGATTTATTGTATTAAATGTTTAATTTATTTTATCAAAAATATTACTGTATGTCCTGAGCTTACGTCATATTTCCAGATACAGGATTATTTATATGGAAACGCAGATTTAGTTAGTGTCTGATTTCTGGTGTTAACTATTGCTTATAGTGTATTACCTTTAAGATTCACTTCTCTTGGAGGGGGAAAAAAAAAAAAAAGGCGAGAATGTGGTGGAAGCTGTGGTACAGTAAAAAACTGTTTCTGAATCTGGCCTTAAATTGCTTTTAACTTGCTGGGATTTAGAATTTTATATTAGAGACAGTAATCCTATTAGGGGCTGATGCAAGTGTCTGAGTTGTAATACTTGAATCTTCCCATCTAGACTTGTTCAGGAGTACCATCTCCATTTAATGGTGGGTTATTGCAACCAGCAGACTTAATGACACTGAAATAAAGAGCAGAAGAAAATTGATTGACTTCTCACACACTGTATAATGTCCCCCATAGGTAGCCAATCCCATATTCCCTATAGACCATCAGTATGTATGCCTTCTGTTAATAATTTAACTTCGCAACTTTACTGATTTGACTGGTACCTGAGACATTGATTGATTTAGACTTTTCACATCGCTTGCATGTGGTGTTTTGCTGAGATGCCTTAGAACAAATGTAGATTCTCAATAAAATTTATTGTCTGTCTTTAAAATACAGTTTTAACAAATTTGTGTCTAAATTTTTAGCTCATTCTGTCATGAGTTCAGGTACCTAACAATTTAGTTGTCTCTTTCTTAAAACAAATTTAACTTTGCCTATGGAGTTGTGATCCAGGTTGTTGCTTTAAAATGTGCCTGTTCAACATTGATGTCTTTCAGTTTATCTTACACATCTGGATTATGCAGACACAGAACGAATTATGACTGAAAAACTTCACAATCAAGTGAATGGAACAGAATGGTCATGGAAAAATTTGAATACCCTGTGTTGGGCTATAGGCTCAATCAGTGGCGCAATGCATGAAGAAGATGAAAAAAGATTCCTTGTTACAGTAATTAAGGTATCGTGGTGCAAAACTAATACCTTTGTCACACTTCATAGTTCATGCTCAAGAAACTAAGTTTACAAAAAGTACTGCTCTATGTTCTTAGTAAGCTACCTTGTACGGCAAGCAAGTTCATAAGAATAAATTAATGGAAAATCTTATATCCTGAATTTAAGGCTGATAAATTCGTTAGCCATGAACAATGCATTAATCCAAATAGCCTTTTCACAGTGAAAATTTCAGGGATAAAACTTAATTTATGATGAAATGGGTTTTTTTGGGGGGGATGCAGAAGAGACGGAAAGGGATTGCTAATAAAATAAAGGAGAGTGGCAAAATAACCCACATTTTTAACTAGCTAGCACTCTGTTATTTTGCTGTTTTCCATATATTCATTGATCAAACTGAATTTTTGGTAAATATGTGCATGGAAAAAAAAAACAAAACATTTTTACAAGAGTAATGGGCCTTACTTAAGTCATACAAATTCATACAGAAGATTTAGCTTAATTTCTCCTATTTGATGTGGAGTCTGTATTTTTATTGATACCAACTACTCAGTCAGTATTCAATACTGTGAGGCTTGTTGAAGTCCCCCCTGCAGAAATCTTTAGTTGTATTTAAAATGGAGATTCCATAGTTGAAAACACAGTGTTCCTGGTTGGCTGAAACTTAAATAATTGCATCACCCCAGTCTTAACCTACTTGGGTTTTTTTTGTTTTTATTTGGGCTTTGAACTTGATTATGGCAACTATTTTCCTTTATCTTTAATATAGCTCCTTGTAGGATTTTATACTTGTAGTGCTTTTAATTGAACTGGACAAACTTGGAGAGGAAACTAAAAATATGTTATGTTGTAGGATCTCCTGGGACTCTGTGAACAAAAGCGAGGAAAAGACAATAAAGCCATTATTGCATCAAATATAATGTATATAGTAGGTCAATACCCACGGTTTTTGAGAGCTCACTGGAAATTTTTGAAGACAGTAGTCAACAAGCTGTTTGAATTTATGCATGGTAATTATCTGTTTTTCACTTGTTTTAATTATTAAAAAAAAAAAAAGATGCCCATACATGGACATGTATGGGGGAAAAATACAAAGCAGTAACTGACTTGATTTAATTTAGAAACCCATGATGGCGTCCAGGATATGGCTTGTGATACCTTCATAAAAATAGCACAAAAATGCCGCCGACATTTTGTTCAGGTTCAAGTGGGAGAGGTCATGCCATTTATTGATGAAATCTTGAACAATATTAATACAATCATCTGTGACCTTCAGCCACAACAGGTATGTTTAATGCAGCATTGTGGATAATTCCTAAAGACTAATGAAAAGTTACTTTGTATCGAAATGTAGTAGTGGTTTTCAAGGCTTGAATTATATTCCTTAGGTTTTTGTTAGTGACACTGTTATGGTATAAATAGCATGATGGGTTGCATTACTGCGATCTCAATTAGAACGCTTGGAAGGAGAATTAAAGTGCATTTAATCGGAATTTTGATTTCTGGAACGTTTTAACAAAGAAATAAGACACTGAATGTAATTTTGTGATTCGGGAAAGAATATCGTATAATAGTACACCTATAACTCTTGTATTTGTGAGGGGGGTGGGGAACAATCCAAAAGCACCTGCGTGTGGGAAGGGCACAGCTCATGAAGCGAGAAAGTCGCGCACGCATGCGACACACTGAGATGTCGCAATAATGTACTGAAACTTTGGGCAGCGTGGATCTGGCATTGGGAAAAAGGTACTTAAAGGAGTGATGTAATCCAGTCCACAGTTTAAACATGTCTGGTAATATTTAGTTAAGAGTTAAATAGCATATGTGTAAAGTCAAGTGGGGAAAAAAGGTACTTAGTGAAACCCATTTTCAGCCTTCACTATATGTTAGTTCAGAACAGCGTAAAATTTTCCTTTCTTGTTTTTAATAACCTTCCTGTTTGACTTCTTGTTGTTCCAATCCAGGTGCATACATTCTATGAAGCAGTAGGATACATGATTGGGGCACAGACAGACCAGACTGTGCAGGAGCATCTGATAGAAAAATACATGTTGCTTCCTAATCAAGTATGGGACAGCATAATTCAACAGGCAACAAAAGTAAGCTCATAAATTTTACGTGTATTCTGTGTTCAGGTAAAGAAAACCTGCTAAATGTTTCTTTTACCCTGGGTTTATTTTTCATATGGCATGACATTAAGTGTACGTAGCTGTGGTGGACTTTATTAAATGATGGCTAAAGCAGTGATTGACGTGACAGTAAAAGTTGTTTTGAGAGAGGAGACTTAAATGACAAAGTAAATACTGGCTTTAATCTGATTTAAAGGACAATTTTGTGTTACTGTACAGAATGTTTCAGTAGTTTTTTCCAAGGCTCCCTTTCACCTGACTTAGAAGTGAGTTTTCTTTCTGAATAACAGAAAAGTTAAAATGCTAAAAATACTGTTCACTCTTCCTCCTTTCTCTTCCATCATTCTCTTAAAGTACATTTTTATTTCTTACTTTTATCTTCCATTTCTTTCAGTCTTTTCAAAATACTTTATCTCCACACGTTGAAGAACAGCAGTCTTGCACTGCACAAGAGATCTATCCATTTGGAGTTAATCTAAATAAGATCCTGAAACTTAAGCAAGCTTGAGTTACTTTTCTCACTCTGACTTCCCTCTTAAAACAAGAATAGACTGTCTTTCCTTTGGACCACTTCTGTCTCTTTTCACTTTCTTAATTCCTCCTTCTTAGGTTTTTTTTTTCCTTTCTTCAACTACAGTAATGCTTGTACCACTCTAGCAAAAATACTTCTGCAGCAGAGCAGAATTAAGTCAATTGACGTTTTGTCCTGACTCTCTGTTTGAAGTAGTGGCAAGTGCCATGAAGTAAACAGCAGTATATATAAAGTCTGTAAATTTCAGCGATATGTTCTTTAACACTGTGTAAGATAAATTATTTAAAGTTACACCTTTATATTGAAAGCTAAAGGGCAGTTTTATTCACTAAACAAAATATGGACTCTTTTTTTTTTTTTTTTTAACAGAATGTTGATATTCTGAAGGATCCTGAAACAGTTAAGCAGCTTGGTAGCATTCTGAAAACCAATGTAAGAGCATGTAAAGCAGTTGGACACCCCTTTGTGATTCAGCTTGGAAGAATTTATTTAGATATGCTGAATGTGTACAAGTGCCTAAGTGAAAATATTTCTGCAGCTATTCAGGCTAATGGTAAGAAATTCCATGTTCTTCCTGAAAATGAGGGTTAGCGGTGTATGTCATCAGGTTTCAAAGTACATTCCAAGTAGGCTAATTTTACTGTGTTCATTTTATTGTTCGAGAAAGTGGAGAATGACTGACTGAAAATGCTTGCTTAGATTTTTCTGTTAACCAGATGTTTTATTCAAATAAAGAACTCCTGATTTCAGCGGGAGGAAAATACACCTACAAATGAGAAAGTTTAGGAAAGATGCAAAAACACTGTAGATGCTTACTTAGAATTAATAGGCATCTTGTTGAGACAAAGTTGTAGCATGGGTTCTTTTAGCTTACTCTAATTTTGAATATTAAAAGACTATCTTTAAATAGAATCTCATTTATTTTTTCAAAAGATGTTGGCAGGGTTTCGGTATGATACTGTGCTACTAAATAGCTTTATTACAGAAATGTAACTGTAGCGAAAATGCCTGAAAGTCATGATAAACCAGGCTTGCAGTCATTGAGAAGTAATTATCAGTTACCTAACCTATTTTTACTAGCTAAATTAGGGCCTATGGTACCTCAGTAGACTGTGCTTCTGTAGTAGTTCATTACAAGATTAAATGAGTCAGTTATTGGATTCTATGTTATGACCAGTTTTCTTGCCAGTGCAGATAATGATATTTGGAAATGTGAATGTTAAATAAAACTTGGTAACAGAGCAGCTGGTTGACCTTGAAGTAGCTTCTCAGAATTCAGAATAAAACTGGCTGAGAAATCAATACCTTTTGATCTTGCAGCTATAATGGCCGGAATTTGTCCTTGTCAGAAACAGTGAAGTTCAGGAAGCAGTTGCTAGGACTGTAGTCCTGACATGCTACTTCATCAGCAACTACTGTGATTGCAGTTGCCTCAGAGCATGTTTTCACAACTGGCTCTATCTTGCCAGAGATGGCTGTGATGCCAGCACAAGCGAGCCTACCTTTCTTTTCTTGGCTGCACTCTTCAGGTTTTCCCCGTGCAAGTACTGTAATGGTTGTATGGCTGTGCAGTTAATTACATCAGGTTTCTCTAATGAGACTACAATGATTGGGGGTAAGAACTGAACTAAGGATAAGGCTGCTTAAGGATAAGTGTGGACTTTACACGCAAAGACAAGTGGAAGGATTATTTCTCTTAAATGAAGTTAGGAACTTTGTTGTTCTCCTCCCCGCCATCACTTAATGAGAACCCGATGTAAGCTCAGTCCAGGTAGTTAAGTGAATATGCGTGATTTCCCCTACTTGAAAAGTAAGTTGCAGCTTTGTTTTTGAACTCTCTAAGTCAGGTACTGTCAGTAGTAGTTTTGTAATGCTAAATGGCAACTTGGATCTATGGAGCTAGAATGGGAAGGTAGGTTTTTTTTTAACTTGCACAATATGCATAAGAAGTCTTTAATAGTCTTTGTAGTTCGGATATAAAAATCAAGCATTCTCTTTTGTAATACCAATTTAAGTTAATCTTTTTGTTACACCTTACCTGATTAACTGAAGATTTAAAACTTTTCAGGTGAAATGGTAACAAAGCAGCCCTTGATTAGAAGTATGAGGACTGTAAAAAGGGAAACTTTAAAACTAATTTCTGGCTGGGTGAGCAGGTCCAGTGATCCTCAGATGGTAAGTAGATTTATTTTGTACAAATAACTCGTAAGACAGATTTAGGATGAAATTTGTTTGGTTGGTTTTTTTCTGCTGTTGACTGAATCAGTTGGTCACAGGAACTTGCTTCAGGAGGTCTGTAAAATATAATGGAGAAAGTATGGTCATACAGAGGTAAGCCTGAGCTACATTTGAGATACTTCAGTTAATTTTACCCGAGAGTAATCTTAAAGCGACTCAGGGAGGTTTAAGAGAACCCTATGGGAAGCCCTGCTGGATGGATATGGAGGGTGGGGAGTTCATGGAAGGGTAACGTATTTCAGCTTCCTTAGGAAAAGTATTGCCTGTAACTAAACAACAAACTTTGCTATAAATTGTACGCTAGAGACTTTTTTCAATAACTGTGTTGTTATAACCGTGGCTTACTCTTTTGATTAGGTAGCTGAAAACTTTGTTCCTCCCTTGTTGGATGCAGTTCTCATTGACTACCAGAGAAATGTTCCAGCCGCTAGAGAACCTGAAGTACTTAGTACTATGGCTATCATTGTAAACAAGCTGGGTGGACACATTACTGCTGAAATACCTCAGATATTTGATGCTGTTTTTGAGTGCACGTTAAATATGATCAACAAGGTATTTATATTTAAACTTTGGATAAGGTGTTTCCCTAATGACTGAAGACAAAAAAATGGGGTTTTGTAAGAGTACTAGTCTTGGCTGTTGGTACATCTCTAAGTGAAAGATACCCTTTCCTTGCAATGAAGGGAGGCAGGATGTAGTGAATGTAGTTACTACACAGCTTTCATCTTATGGAAATTAAACAGGGGTTCGTGCCTTCTTTCTGTGAACATCATTTCCATATGTGGTGTCTTGTGGATCATCTCCCTGGTTTTTGCAGTCAAAAAGTGCATTTGTGGCACTTCGAGAAATTTCTGCTCAAACGACCATACTTGTGTTGAAGTCTGGCTGTCTAGTTGGATGTCTTAATCTCATTGCCTTAAAAATTTCTCTGTTTAGCTCTCAGTTTGTCACTAGTAATTTTTCTGTTCTAGGGACTTGGAATGTCATGCTTCTGGAAGCAGAAGTGTACTTCAGTCAAATGTCAGTGTAGGACTAACTGCTAAAATTCATAAATATTTAAAATTTATGGATATAAGTACTGATCAGTCATTTTGAGTATTTCCTCGCTAATGCAATTCTTATGCTATAGTGTGCGATATGTATTTGCATAATACTTGAGCACTCCCAGCTGAATTGGTGCTACTTTGCAATAGGGTGTAACCAGAAATTGTACCCCTGTAGCAACGTAGGTGCTTAACCAGTGTTGAGACCATCTGTCTGTTTATCTGTGGACTGAGTAGTGATTAAGGTTCTGTACTGACAAAACGTGGCTTGGCCTGCCAGTGTTGTGTAGGTCTAGAAGATGATCTTACCAAGCTTTGGTGGGGAAAAATGGGGAAAAAAGTTCCCTGAGAAATGTAATCTTTGCTTTGCATTTAAGGTTATTTTAAGCCTGGGATCTAAATGCTGTTCTATGTCAGCTATTGACTCACTCTACTTAACAGAAGATCTTATGGTGGATCTTTAGGAAGCTTGACTGGTTTTTTTCCCCCCCTCTCCTTCTAGGACTTTGAAGAATATCCTGAACATAGAACAAATTTCTTCTTGCTACTTCAGGCTGTAAATTCTCATTGCTTCCCAGCATTCCTGGCCATTCCACCTGCACAGTTCAAACTTGTTCTGGATTCTATTATTTGGGCTTTCAAACACACAATGAGAAATGTTGCAGACACAGGTAAATGGAACTGTTTAATATGCAGACTTCGTTTGCAGTATCAGATATTTTCTAGTAGAATGCTGTTTTCTTGCGTCTTTTTCTTTAGTCAAACTTAGCATTCCAGTCACATGATTCTGTACTGCATTTGCACAAGAATAATATTCTTCTGTCTCAGCTTCAAGTTGTCAGCCAGGTTAATGGGCTGCAATACTTGGATGCTGTTTCATGCCCGTAGCTGTAAGAGAGCACTGTTACAGTTTCTGCTGAACTGATGCAACAGCTCACTGCTGCTAAAACTGGTGTTACAGCTCTACTTTTGTAGTGCTGCCTGCGGTGTTTGACTTAATACCTCGGTAAGACGGTTGCTCAGTAACTACTGAAAAGTCCAGCAGAAAAGTGAATGATTGGGGTGCGGGCTGAACTCGCGGTCTGGGAGCGAGCCCACGGCATAAGGAAAGGGAAACACTTTAGATTGTTAAGAAGGTGGATTATGCTTCCTGTGGACAAGAGCAAGCTGTTTAAACTTAGGATGAGATTTCATGGAGCAGCTGAGTGTATCACTTCATTTAACAGACTTGAGTAATTAAAAAGCCCTCCAGAACGACAGTTATCAAGGGAGACTAGGAGAGGCTATATAAAAGTCTTAAATTCTAAAAACATTATTTTTTTTAAGATCTTGGGCTTAGTGCACTACCTTGACTACTGGATAAAAAAATTGTTGTGAAGCCATTTAGTTTTTAGCCAATTGCCTTGTGTTTGTGTTTGGAAGGAATGGGGATAAAAGATACCTTTCAGTTGCGTTTCACCTAGTAAAGTAATTTAACTTTTCATGTAATATTAAAAATTAAAACACTTTCCCTTCTTAAATTAGCAAACATTTCTTTTGGTAGAGGGTTTCTCTCACCTTCATTAGTACCAATAAAGTGACGTGATTGGTTCTTTTTGCTTCTGTCATCTAATAGTGCAAATAAAATCTGCATGCCATGTAAATGTAGCTACAGCCCTCTAGTGGCTACTTGAGGAAATGCCTGAGAAAATAATTGCATGTGTAATACTTGTCTTTTTGGTGCCTATCAGAATTTCTGGGGATATTTGTATTGCTTTGTTGTGGCTTAACCCCAGACGGCAACTGAGCACCACACAGCCGCTTGCTCACGCTCCCCCCTCCGGTGGGATGGGGGAGAGGATCGGAGGAGCAAAAGTAAGAAAACTCGTGGATTGAGATAAGAGCAGTTTAATACTTGAAATAAAAAAATAATAATAAATTGTAATGAAAAGTAAAACAATAAGAGAGAGGAACAAAACCCAGGAAAAACAAGTGACACAACTGTTCACCCCCTCCCGACTGATGCCCAGCCAGTCCCCGAGCAGCGATCGCTGCCCCCCAGCTGACTCCCCCCAGCTTATATACGGAGCATGATGTCATATGGTATGGAATACCCCGTTGGCCAGTTTGGGTCAGCTGTCTCGGCTGTGCCCCCTCCCAGCTTCTTCTGCACCTGGCAGAGCATGGGAAGCTGCGAAGTCCTTGACTTAATATAAGCACTACTTAGCAACAACTAAAACATCAGTGCATTATCACATTGTTCTCATGCTAAATCCAAAACACTGCACTACACCAACTACTAGGAAGAAAATTAACTCTATCCTAGCCGAAACCAGGACACTTTGGAAAAGGCAAAAATATGCATAGACGTTTTAATATTGTTCCGTTGGTCAACTTAGTTTTTTAATTTTCCAGGACTTCAGATACTTTATACTCTACTACAGAATGTTGCACAAGAAGAGACTGCTGCCCAGAGTTTCTATCAGACATATTTCTGTGATATCCTTCAGCACATTTTCTCAGTTGTAACAGACACCTCACACACTGCTGGTAAGAACGCATATATGTGAGCCGGTTGATGAAAACAATCCTTTTGAACATCAAGATAATGTTACGCATCCTGTTCTGAATAATAACTCTTAACTTTGATCTGTTCAGGTTTGACAATGCATGCATCAATCCTTGCATACATGTTCAACTTAGTAGAAGAGGGAAAAATAAGTACTCCGTTAAACCCTGGAAATCCAGTGAACAACCAAATGTTTATTCAGGAGTATGTTGCTAATCTTCTCAAATCTGCGTTTCCTCACCTGCAAGAGTAAGCGTGCCGTCATTCTTTAATACTTTTAAGTGGGTTCTTATGTCTTGAAATACTAACTGATGTGTTTACTGTTAGTGCCCAGGTTAAGCTGTTTGTAACAGGACTCTTCAGTTTAAACCAGGATATTCCTGCCTTCAAGGAGCACCTAAGGGATTTCCTGGTCCAAATCAAGGTATGTTTGGTGCTCCTTCCGCCCCACCCGCCCC